>NC_138297.1:57300000-57552500 GCF_965601325.2 Salmo salar
CTCTCCAAACCCACGCTGGATTCTCCACTGGAAAACACAACATATATGACGACACATGCATAAGCACATACACACAGAGACACATACAGTAGATACACATATACTGTACATAGGCGCGCACACACACACACACACGCACACGCACACGCACACGCACACGCACACATACACATGGAAAAGTCTGATACCATAACTGCATTCAGGTTGGAAACTTTGACTCAGCTGTTACTATCGGGGCAGTGAATCCTCAGAGTTCCAGCTGTGCAGAGGCCTTACAAGGAAGCAAAGCAGTTTTGTGAAGAGTGCTCCGGGGAATATGAAAGTATGCAATCCCAGCAATCACCACGGTTCGGACAAGGAAGATGCTACAGACTCAACTCAAAGATACAGTCCAAACACTGTAAATGTGGACTCAAGATCTGGTCGTATACTTCACTGCACATAGACTAAACTGAGCCTAAACAGATGCCTTCGGTAGTCTTGTTGAAACAGCAATTCCAATCCTTCAGTTTCATTCATTCAAAATAATTGGAACATCTTTAGATATGATCACTTTGTTGGAGGGCTTGGATCAGGATTGACTGGTACCCTCAGAAAAACACAATGTGAGGAGAGGGAAACCGATTTGTCAGCCAGTGTGAAACTAATTTCACTTCCCCCGCCAACATTAAACAAGCTGTAACCTTTCCGCCATTTTTCTGCACCGACCCCTTGACCTTGTGCGAGGGGCAGACTCGCTGGCTGCGGGTCACATGAGGGAAGCTGATTGGCTTTGATCTGCCGGGCCGAGAAAGCACTTCCTGGGGTCACGGGTCAGCTCTGGCACATGTCCATCTGTCGCTGCCATTTTGGCTTTTAAATTCCTTTAAATTAAGTAATTTTAACAGCCAGGGCCAACGTTAGCTACGGTACTTTAGCATGGGGGCACACGGATATGGAGAGAGGGGCAGACTATAAGGCCCTCAAGGGTGGCTTGTTCTGGAAGTACTGGAAGCACTGTAAGGCTTCCTCTCTGTCAGCTAGACAAATAATAGCAGGCCCAGGACTGACCCGGGTGGGGCCCCTGATTTCCTGTCGTTGTTTGTTTTTACGGCTTAGCTTATTAATTTACAAGGGAATTTTCTCTAAGCGACGGGAAATACCTCGACAATAAACAGTTAATCGAAAAAGCCAGAGAATTTGAAAATGTCAAAGAAACCTTCACACACATTGCTTGAACCCATAGTTCTACTTTTCCTCATGTGAATATGGATTGAGAGGTAAGTTCCAGTTGTGTGTGGCTGGTAAGTGTGTGTAATGTATGAGGTTTACTGTACCTGCTGCTATGATTTGCCCACAGTCCGCAGGGAATTCCTGATCTGGTCTTGGATAAATTTCCTGTGTAATTCCCTCCATTGTCCTCATAACAATCTGGGACAGAAAGAGATAGAGAGAAGGAGAAAATAAAACACTGAGTAGTCTTAAACTGACCCTATATGTGGTTTATTGAGATTACCATCTACAGATCTCTCTCGCTCTCTCACAGACACAAACGCACGCACGCACACACACAGCTATACCCACAGTGTAGAACACAGCTATACCCACAGTGTAGAACACAGCTATAGCCACAGTGTAGAACACAGCTATAGCCACAGCTATACCCACCCACAGTGTAGAACACAGCTATACCCACAGTGTAGAACACAGCTATACCCACAGCTATACCCACAGTGTAGAACACAGCTATAGCCACAGTGTAGAACACAGCTATAGCCACAGTGTGGAACACAGCTATAGCCACAGTGTAGAACACAGCTATACCCACAGTGTAGAACAAAGCTATAGCCACAGTGTAGAACACAGCTATAGCCACAGTGTAGAACACAGCTATACCCACAGTGTAGAACACAGCTTAGCCACAGTGTAGAACACAGCTATAGCCACAGTGTAGAACACAGCTATAGAACACAGCTATAGCCACAGTGTAGAACACAGCTATACCCACAGTGTAGAACACAGCTATACCCACAGTGTAGAACACAGCTATAGCCACAGTGTAGAACACAGCTATAGCCACAGCTATACCCACAGTGTAGAACACAGCTATACCCACAGTGTAGAACACAGCTATAGCCACAGTGTAGAACACAGCTATAGCCACAGTGTAGAACACAGCTATAGCCACAGTGTAGAACACAGCTATAGCCACAGCTATACCCACAGTGTAGAACACAGCTATAGCCACAGTGTAGAACACAGCTATAGCCACAGTGTAGAACACAGCTATAGCCACAGCTATACCCACAGTGTAGAACACAGCTATACCCACAGTGTCAGTGTAGAACACAGCTATAGCCACAGTGTAGAACACAGCTATAGCCACAGCTATACCCACAGTGTAGAACACAGCTATACCCACAGTGTAGAACACAGCTATACCCACAGTGTAGAACACAGCTATAGCCACAGTGTAGAACAAAATATGTTGATTCACCGTAAAATTGTTAGGCTATCAGCTGCAATAGCATTGTTAGTTTGTTCAACAGAAATGTTGTTGAGCAAAACTCACAATCCTATTACAGCTGGTTGCCTTACAATTGTACATTGAATCAACATGTTTGTGTGCGTAGGTCCACTGAGAGACAACATTCTGATATTGATGCCATCGTAAAAAAGGCACGTTGAAACTGGGCTCGATTTGTGGTTTGGATCAATTTAACATGTTGGGCCAATCTATAGTTGGTGGTTCCCAAATGGAATAAAAGAGCCAGGAAGATTTCTCCCCCATATCGGCTGTTGCTAAGCAGAACCAGAGGTACCTATAGTGACCAAAGCACTCTCTTCCTCCAGAAAGCTCTTTTGAAATGAAAAGCATAGACATGTATGAGTGAGAGAGAGAATTCCAGGAAACGTTGAATTGCTGTCTGACCATTTGTTGTTTCTTTTTGTAATTTGAGGAAAATGAATTTGTAGGGCAACCAAACCAAAACCAATCATGCCCAGAAGAATGCCAGTAGTCTGATTCAGTAAGCGACCACAGCTCATTCTCAATATATTGCAGCTGAAGTTTAGAGGTCAATTGCAAATACAGTACATAGCAAGCCATACACCCGATTACACCACATATGTAGTCATTCATATAGCATACAGTATATTGTTTAAACATCCGTACCATGCATATACAGTTGAAGTCAGAAGTTTACATACACTTAGGTTGGAGTCATTACAACTCGTTTTTCAACCACTCCACAAATTTCTTGTTAACAAACTATAGTTTTGGCAAGTCGGTTAGGACATCTACTTTGTGCATGACACAAGTACTTTTTCCAACAATTGTTTACAGACAGATTATTTCACTTATAATTCACTCTATCACAATTGTAGTGGGTCAGAAGTTTGACTGTGTCTAAACAGCTTGAAAAATTCCAGAAAATGATGTAATGGCTTTAGAAGCTTCTCATAGGCTAATTGACATCATTTGAGTCAATTGGAGGTGTACCTGTGGATGTATTTCAAGGCCTACCTTCAAACTCAGTGCCTCTTTGCTTGACATAATGCAAAATCAAAAGAAATCAGCCAAGACCTCAGAAAAAATTGTAGACCTCCTCAAGTCTGGTTCATCCTTGGAAGCAATTTCCAAACGCCTGAAGGTATCACGCTCCTAGAGATGAACGTTCTTTGGTGCGAAAAGTGCAAATCAATCCCTGAACAGCAGCAAAGGACCTTGTGAAGATGCTGGAGGAAACATAGGACTCGTTTTACTGTGGATATAGATACTTTTGTACCTATCGACATAACCTGAAAGGCCACTCAACAAGGAAGAAGCCACTGCTCCAAAACCGCCATAAAAAAGCCAGACTACGGTTTGCAACTGCACATGGGGACAAAAATCGTACTTTTTGGAGAAATGTCCTCTGGTCTGATGAAACAAAACTAGAACTGTTTGGCCATGATGACCATCGTTATGTTAGAGGAAAAAGGGGGAGGCTTGCAAGCCAAAGAACACCATCCCAACCGTGAAGCACGGGGGTGGCAGCATCATGTTGTGGGGGTGCTTTGCTGCAGGAGGGACTGATGCACTTCACAAAATAGATGTTATCATGAGGAAGGAAAATTAGGTGGATATATTGAAGCAACATCTCAAGACATCAGTCAGGAAGTTAAAGCTTGGTTGCAAATGGGTCTTCCAAATGGACAATGACCTCAAGCATACTTCCAAAGTTGTGGCAAAATGGCTTAAGGACAACAAAGTCAAGGTATTGGAGTGGCCATCACAAAGCCCTGACCTCAATCCCATAAAACATTTGTGGGCAGAACTGAAAAAGTGTGTGCGAGCAAGGAGGCCTACAAACCTGACTCAGTTACACCAGCCCTGTCAGGAGAAATGGGCCAAAATGCACCCAACTTATTGTGGGAAGCTTGTGGAAGGCTACCAGAAACGTTTGACCCAAGTTAAACAATTTAAAGGCAATGCTACCAAATACTAATTGAGTAGGTAAACTTCTGACCCACTGGGAATGTGATGAAAGAAATAAAGCTGAAATAAATCATTCTCTCTAATATTATTCTGACATTTCACATTCTTAAAATAAAGTGGTGATCCTAACTGACCTAAGACAGGGACATTTTACTAGGATTTTTACTAGGAGTTTAAATGTATTTGGGTAAGGTATATGTAAACTTCCGACTTCAAATGTATATATATATTTTGCTGATTAATGTGTACATATCGCATGTGGATTTTTGTAAATTCAATATTATTATTCATGTAAATGATGCTGTCTATTCAGTCTGTTTACTGTGGGAGAACCATAACACAACATGTAATTCTGGGTGTACTAAGTGAATAAAGGTGGTGGTGATTCTGATGTTTTGTATGGGGCTAGTGTGCTGTGTGCTGTTGTGTCTCAGTAGAATCAATAATTGGCATGCTCAACACAATAGTCCTTCCATCAAAGTCTTTGGGTGCAGAGTTGAAGGATCATGTCAACTGGAAAACAAAACTGTGTCTCACCTTCTGTGTCGATGTTCTCTGTCTCACACCGGGGTATATTGGTGCAGAAGGCTAGTCTCTGGTTAGGATCTGTAGTGAAGCACCATGGGATCTCTGCACCATCTGGGTTCCGACAGTAGTTCTCTCTCAGGTCTCTGTGATGTAAGAGAGAGATAAGTACACACCAGTTAAATAGGTGCTTCCCAAGTGGACATACGTAATAATATGACTGTATGTGTCCGTTTCCCTATATTTCTCGTACCAGTGACAGAAACAAAAGAAAACCCATGTGGGTAATGAATGACATCATCACTCACTTGCACTTGTAGTTCTGCGGGCTGTAGGTGTGGTTATGGGGGAACTGGGAGTCCCAGCGTTGACATGTGACGCCCGACGGGGTGACGCTCACAGTACCGTGGTAACTCTGTCCCTGCTCGCTGAAACACGACGATGTAGCGTCCACATCAGAGCCATTACCTGGGTCTGAGACAGAGAGGTTGAGAAGAAGAAGGAAGTTGAGAGAGAGAGGGATGAAAACATAGAGAGGGGGGTGGGTATAGGGACGAGAGAGAGAGAGAGAAAGAGGATTTAGGATGAGAGATGAGTGATAGATAAGATGAGGGGAGATGATAGACAGAAAGAAGAATGTAAAGAGGTTGACAGGGGAGAAACCAGACAGAGAAGGCAGGAGGGAGAGAGAGAAACCAGACAGAGAAGACAGGAGGGAGAGAGAGAAACCAGACAGAGAAGACAGGAGGGAGAGAGAGAGAAACCAGACAGAGAAGACAGGAGGGAGAGAGAGAGAGAAACCAGACAGAGAAGACAGGAGGGAGAGAGAGAGAGAAACCAGACAGAGAAGACAGGAGGGAGAGAGAGAGAGAAACCAGACAGAGAAGACAGGAGGGAGAGAGAGAAACCAGACAGAGAAGGCAGGAGGGAGAGATAGTGAGAAACCAGACAGAGAAGGCATGAGGGAGAGAGAGAAACCAGACAGAGAAGACAGGAGGGAGAGAGAGAAACCAGACAGAGAAGGCAGGAGGGAGAGAGAGAGAGAGAAACCAGACAGAGAAGACAGGAGGGAGAGAGAGAAACCAGACAGAGAAGGCAGGAGGGAGAGAGAGAGAGAGAAACCAGACAGAGAAGACAGGAGGGAGAGAGAGAGAAACCAGACAGTGAGGGCAGGAGGGAGAGAGAGAAACCAGACAGAGAAGGCAGGAGGGAGAGAGAGAGAGAGAAACCAGACAGAGAAGACAGGAGGGGAGAGAGAGAGAGAGAGAGAAACCAGACAGAGAAGACAGGAGAGAGAGAGAGAAACCAGACAGAGAAGGCATGAGGGAGAGAGAGAAACCAGACAGAGAAGACAGGAGGGAGAGAGAGAGAGAAACCAGACAGAGAAGGCAGGAGGGAGAGAGAGAAACCAGACAGAGAAGGCAGGAGGGAGAGAGAGAAACCAGACAGTGAGGGCAGGAGGGAGAGAGAGAGAGAAACCAGACAGTGAAGGCAGGAGGGAGAGAGAGAGAAACCAGACAGAGAAGACAGGAGGGAGAGAGAGAGAAACCAGACAGAGAAGACAGGAGGGAGAGAGAGAAACCAGACAGTGAAGGCAGGAGGGAGAGAGAGAGAAACCAGACAGAGAAGGCAGGAGGGAGAGATAGAGAGAAACCAGACAGAGAAGACAGGAGGGAGAGATAGAGAGAAACCAGACAGAGAAGACAGGAGGGAGAGAGAGAGAAACCAGACAGAGAAGACAGGAGGGAGAGAGAGAGAAACCAGACAGAGAAGACAGGAGGGAGAGAGAGAGAGAAACCAGACAGAGAAGACAGGAGGGAGAGAGAGAGAGAAACCAGACAGAGAAGACAGGAGGGAGAGAGAGAGAGAAACCAGACAGAGAAGACAGGAGGGAGAGAGAGAAACCAGACAGAGAAGGCAGGAGGGAGAGATAGTGAGAAACCAGACAGAGAAGGCATGAGGGAGAGAGAGAGAGAAACCAGACAGAGAAGACAGGAGGGAGAGAGAGAAACCAGACAGAGAAGGCATGAGGGAGAGAGAGAAACCAGACAGAGAAGGCATGAGGGAGAGAGATAGAGAAACCAGACAGAGAAGGCATGAGGGAGAGAGAGAGAGAAACCAGACAGAGAAGGCATGAGGGAGAGAGAGAGAGAAACCAGACAGAGAAGGCATGAGGGAGAGAGAGAGAGAAACCAGACAGAGAAGGCATGAGGGAGAGAGAGAAACCAGACAGAGAAGGCATGAGGGAGAGAGAGAGAGAAACCAGACAGAGAAGGCATGAGGGAGAGAGAGAGAGAAACCAGACAGAGAAGGCAGGAGGGAGAGAGAGAGAGAGAAACCAGACAGAGAAGGCATGAGGGAGAGAGAGAGAGAAACCAGACAGAGAAGGCATGAGGGAGAGAGAGAGAGAAACCAGACAGAGAAGGCAGGAGGGAGAGGAGAGAGAGAAACCAGACAGAGAAGGCATGAGGGAGAGAGAGAGAGAAACCAGACAGAGAAGGCATGAGGGAGAGAGAGAGAGAAACCAGACAGAGAAGACCGGAGGGAGAGAGAGAATCCAGACAGAGAAGGCAGGAGGGAGAGAGAGAGAGAATCCAGACAGAGAAGGCAGGAGGGAGAGAGAGAGGCAGGAAGGAGGGAGAAAGAAAAGAGGGAGAGAGGGAAAAGAAAGATGAATCTCACAGAGAATGGGTCATGTTTAGCCTAGAGACAAATGATCCTAAACAGTCAGTACAGATGTAGGATCTTAATTTTACCAGCATTATCGAAGCAAAATAATCCTGTTCAGTCCATAATGTTGCTTGATCGGTGGTTAGGCTATTAGCTGGATAAAAGTTGGCTAGATGAAAAGTGCAATACTGTTAATATACCGTGTGTACGAGTTTTCATTGAACTTATGTAAATCACAAACCTCTGCATTTTCCACAGTGCAGGAAAATTCTCAGCAAAATAAGAGTGATCAAATTAACATCCTATATCTGTAGTACTGTATGGTCTATAATCTGTCTATTTATCCAAAACAGTGGTGCCCCACCACGAGACATACCGAAACCAACACTACAACAGACTTACATTATGAGACTAATGGGAATGGGCTGTAGCCAACTCTTCTATCTCTGTCATTCCATTCAATAAACGAACACAGAGAGTAGTAGGCTAATTGCACAAACAGACTGGACAGCCAGGGTAGGTTATAGGGTATTGGGTATCACATATCTGAGTGTCAGGACAAAGTGGGTATATAAACAGATGAAGAGTATCTGAAAATCTGAGTTTCTGATATCCAACAGATTTTTTGGGGAGTTTAGACAGGTTTAGTTTGGGTATCTGATATCTTTATCTGTTAAGTACTTTTCAAACATAGATCTCAAAGCTCTACAAAAGGCTACAAAATGGAATCTCTACTATCTAGCATCTGCGAATCCCCTCTATCCTATACTGGCCTCATTCATGGTGTACAGTGTACCATACCAGGTTTTGGCAGGAAGAACGTGCATGTGTGGGTTGAGCCTAGCTAGATCCCCATTGCTTGGGTAGCTACTATAACGAAGGCCTGATGGATGTGGTACTCACTGCCAAGCCAAACAACCCTGCATTCAGCCCGCTTAACAAGGCTTCCTGGCCCTCCGGCCTCCAAAAAACGATCCCGAAAAATCTCTGAACTCCGCTTTTTCATGTTACAGTGTACAGGGGCGGATTTGTTGGAATTTCTGCAACCCCTCCGGATTTGTGCTTCTATACTGTTTGATAAATGAGCCGCGGACAGAAAAAAAAGGAAGGGACTGTTTGGAGAGGAGGACAGAAGGAGGATGTTCTTTTGGCTTGATGTAATGCATGCCGGCATCTAACGTCGGGTCACCTTTGTTATCTACAGGTTAGGCAGTGCAGAATCCATCTGGACAAATTATTTTTTACTCCCCGGTTGTAAATCACTGTCCTCAGCCGGGCGGGGCCGTGGGCTCAAGGTCAGTGTTGAACATCCCTTTGGATGAAGAATATCAAACTGTCTAAAAATGGTTTCTATCCTCTTTTTCGTCTCACACACACCCACACACACACACACACACACACACACACACACACACACACACACACACACACACACACACACACACACACACACACACACACACACACACACACACACAGGATGTCATATCACGCGCATGCACGTATGCAGGCACACACACAAACAGCGAACCCCATGAATAAGGATAAGTTTACACAAGCAACCCAATTGTGATCTTTTGCCCAATTATTGGCAAAAGGAGCTGATCTGATTAGTGAAAATACCAATTAGTGGAAAAAGATCAGAATTAAGCTGCCTGTGTAAACCCAGCCTTAGTAAAAATTTGAAGTGGAAGTTAGGATTTGACCAATAATAAAAGTTTCATAGTGCTTTGTTGTGTTTGAGTGGTCTGAATTAAGTGTTTTAAACCATCAAACTCTCCCTCCCAAACAGCCTACTTGTCCTCACTGAGGTAAATAGCTTTCAGCTTAGAGCCACATGAAACACTAAATATCCCAAACGAAGCCTCTCCCTGTCTCCTTTGGAAGGCTCCAATACTTATCTCGTTATCCCCAAAACCACCATTGTGGCCCCTCAACCAAAAAACACTTTGGCACTCCCAAAACCACCACTTCAATCACAGTGGTTGCCCTCGCAAAATAGGTTTCTAACGTCAAGGCTGTTTCCTGGTTAAATAAAGTTAGAAAGCCCTGCTACAGACTCAGTGTGGTCCACTCTCTTCCCCTCTGATCACAGTAGAATCCCCATACCGATAAATACATTGAAATATTGAAGGGTTCTATTGAATTCTGTGGGAGTCTCGTATTCTATTCCGCTGCTATGGACTATTGGGGAGATTATGGTTTGTTTAGTGAAGTTGTATGGGCATATATAGTTTATTGAAAGGGAATAGGGAATGTGTGTGAGAGAATGGTAAAGTATTGGGAGGGACAGGGGGCCCCTCTCTCATAGAGGGAGCTGTGACATCGCATTAATGAGGATCCCGACGAGGTGTGTGTAGAAAAATGTGTACCATCCATTATTCTTCTTTACTATGTGAGTGCTTCCTGCTCCACCTCGACCCAACACAACAGAACACAGCACAACCCAACAGAACACAGCACAACACAGCACAACCCAACAGAACAGAACACAACCCAACAGAACAGAACACAACCCAACAGAACAGAACACTGAGAACACAGTGTCCTTCCACACTCTCAGCGTTGGTATGCCATACCAGTACCATTAGACAGTTTTCACTGTTTGGGATAAAGAGGAAGACCGTAGGAAAGTGCACACACTCACCACACACACTGATGTTGCAGTACTCCCAGGGTGTTTGTGGGTCCATGGTGTAACACCACGGACGCACACGGTTGTCTGGATTCCGACAGTAGTTGTCATTCAGCCCTTTATCAGGGTACCTGTGAAGAAAGACAGGAAAAAAGATGAAAAAGACAGACAGAGAGAGACAGAGAGAGAGAGAGAGAGAGAGTTATGCTACATGTGTTCATTTCCTGTGTATTAGGATAGAGGGAGTGTTTGTGCAGCTGTGTAGGCTGTGTAAGGTGTGTGTGTGTGTAGGGTGTGTGTGTGTGTAGGGTGTGTGTGTGTGTGTGTGTGTGTGTGTGTGTGTGTGTGTGTGTGTGTGTGTGTGTGTGTGTGTGTGTGTGTGTGTGTGTGTGTGTGTGTGTGTGTGTGTGTGTGTGTGTGTGTGTAGAACTTGATGAGGGACTGCAGTGTGGTTGGTCTGACTATACATATACACGTCAATGGGGGAGAGTCACTCATGCTTTCATCCACATTCACTGCATACAATAAGGTTTAACTAACAGCAGTGGTTTAACTAACAGCAGTGGTTTAACTAACAGCAGTGGTTTAACTAACAGCAGTGGTTTAACTAACAGCAGTGGTTTAACTAACAGCAGTGGTTTAACTAACAGCAGTGGTTTAACTAACAGCAGTGGTTTAACTAACAGCAGTGGGCTAATCCACAGATCACAAACAATTGACTTTGAAGTAATAAAAAGGAATAATTCATTTAAAAGTAAGTAACGTTAGCCATAACTTACTGTGCTATAAATACATAGGTTATGGGTTTCCTCACTCACTTTTTAGGTTGGTAGGGGTGTCTGTGGGGCTTGGATGAATCCCATCTCTGACACTCCTTCCCACTCTCTGTGTGATCCATCGGCCCTTTGTAGTCTTCCCCGTTACACCTCATACACTCCACTGCAAACGCAAAAACAACGTTAGCACAACCTTCCCACAATGGCATAGAACATATTTTCGACACTATATTAAAGAGGGAAACACGATTAAAGATGACTAAACAGTCTGACTTTTATCTTATTGTAAAGTTGATCACTTTAATAATGCTAGCAACATGCTTATCTCTCAATCTTTGTACAATATTCAATGAGAACTAAGATACTGGCATACTAAACATTTCTTGACACGGTAGTGAATTGGGATTCCCTGGTGCATCAAAAACAACATTCTTGTTCGGCTACAAGAGCACAAGATATGTTTTTCTAGGTTGTTATCGGGATAACAGAGGGTTGTTATCAGACTGTAGTGGTACACTATTAGCAAGCAGAGTTCAGTTGAAAAAAACTTCCAAAAACATGGCTGCTTTTTGCCAACAAATCAGCTTCACTCCAGTAAATGACATATCAATGTGGACCACCTCATACATTTCAAAGATGTCTATGTTGGGCAAACCAAAGGGCCAGTTTTCAGAGCACAGATTAAGCCTAGTCCTAGACTAAAAATAATCTCCATTGAAAGTGCTCTTAAATCCAGCACTAGGCTTAACCTGTGTCTGGGAAACTGGCCCCAACATGTAATTGGACTCTGCTGGTTGTGGTGTTACCTTGGGAGCACTGAGGCAGGCCACACTCTTGGTGCCTGACCTCTGGGTCTGTAGTGAAACACCAGGGCCCACTGCTCTCATTCTTGGGGTTACGGCAGAAGTTCCCGTTCAGGTCCTTCTTGCCTAGTCTCGCCGGCTGGAAGCTGAGGGAAAGTGTGGAGAAAAACACTACTAAGCATAATGTGGGAATGACCAAATGTGTGTGACAGGCACGATAGGAGTTGGTGTTTTAGGACTCATAAAGTTGTAGAACTTCATTTTGTTTAAGATGGGATTTCTGTAGGTTTCTCTTAGATATTGACGCGAATTGGGGGCCCTTAGCTCCGAAGGCTAGCACGCTAAAAATGTAGCCAAAAACAAAGACAGTTGGTAGAGTCGCAACATGCTAACTTAGCTACATCGCTACATTATCTTGGACCATGGTAATATAGACAAAGTGTAATAAAAATGTATGGAAAATAGAAAATATTACCTTCTAGTATATCATCCCTTCACATCTCACTATATTACCAGGGTTCCTTATTCCATTCATTCCATGCCCTCAGGCCAATCCACCAGTAAATGCTTCCAGTCTGACCTGTAAGTCAGCCAGTTACTGCTACACATGCACAGAGTCTCACAACAGGGATTTCACCACACAACTACGAATCAGAAACAGCAGCTCAAACATTTCTTGTTTTCGCCAACTTCACAAATTCAAACATAATCTATTTCTTCTGCTTTGTACATTAGTTCAGCGGAAGGGTCAGGGGAGACACACATGGACACACACACACACCTTTTGGGAGTAAAAGCACCATGTGAAGCATATAGCCTGTAACAATGGGGCCATGCCAGATAAATGTACACTAATATTCATCTACTGAAAAGCGTGGATGATGAAAAGCTGGCTTTTCAACACCTCCGTATTCAGCCCTACCACAGACCCTGTCTTCCCACCAACTGAGAGAGAGGGGGAAGGAGAGAGAGAGAGAGAGAGAGAGAGGGGGAAGGAGAGAGAGAGAGCGAGGGGGAAGGAGAGAGAGAGAGAGGGGGGGGAGAGAAAAAAATAGAGAGAAACAGAGGGATAATGGAGGGAGAGAAAGAGAGTGAAACAGATGATGGAGAAATAAAAATACCAAAAAAGAGATGCTGGAGACATGGAAAGAGAGCAACAGAAGAGATGCTGGAGACATGGAAAGAGAGTAACAGAGGAGATGCTGCAGACATGGAAAGAGAGCAACAGAAGAGATGCTGCAGACATGGAAAGAGAGTAACAGAAGAGATGCTGAGACATGGAAAGAGAGTAACAGAGGAGATGCTGCAGACATGGAAAGAGAGCAACAGAAGAGATGCTGAGACATGGAAAGAGAGTAACAGAGGAGATGCTGCAGACATGGATAGAGAGTAACAGAGGAGATGCTGCAGACATGGAAAGAGAGCAACAGAAGAGATGCTGAGACATGGAAAGAGAGCAACAGAAGAGATGCTGATACTTGGAAAGAGAGCAACAGAAGAGATGCTGAGACATGGAAAGAGAGCAACAGAAGAGATGCTGATACTTGGAAAGAGAGCAACAGAAGAGATGCTGAGAGATGGAGAATAAAAAAATGAAGAGAAAGAAAAACAGAGGGACCTTCCTATCAGCAGCTCGGCTCAGCCCTCAACCCCAACGGCAGGGCCCTTTCTTGGGGGAGAGCCGGCTCGGCACTCCCCCCTGTGCCCTTCGGTCTCCATAGAACTCCACTAATGCACAACATCACTCATTCCATTGCCAGAGGAATCGCAGAGATCTAACTTAGACCATGAGAGAGTCTTCAGCAAAATAGTGGGAGTCCAGTCTGCTATGAACCAAAACCCTTCCATCCATGTGGTAGTCCAATGCCCAGTCCAGAGACAACCACAAGCACCCTAGACACTAGTGTAGATCTGACCATATTACTTGCACCTATACCATTAAGTTGCAACTACATGTTGTACCAAGGAGCTAGGAGCTTATTTTGGACAGGGACAAACTTCGACTTGGACCTGACCGACTGCCTGCCTGCTTTCCAACAGCCAAACAAACCATGAGTTGAGTCCTACTCATTAACATATCGACACGTTCCTTTAACGTCATAAAAGTCTATCAGAATGTCATTTTAAAAAAATACAGGATTTCACTTTAAGGCTTTTTAAAGGCTTTATCTGGTGAGCTGCACCCCCAGCTCCACATGAGGAGAGATAGGAGCCAGTAAGAAGATTTATTGCCTGCCTGTCTGTCTGCCTGTCTGTATGTACAGTATAGAGGGGGAAAGAAAGTAATGATGTTGGGCTAACAGATGTTAGCCAACTATTCATCTCCTTGTCGAGGAGGGGTCCCTATGGTGTTGCAGGCAGACACTATGCACATAGGTCTGGCTCTCTCTTTGGACCTCTCCCTCTTTCATCACTGTGTCTCTCTCACTGTGTCTCTCTCACTGTGTCTCGCTATGTCTCTCTCACTGTGTGTCTCTCACTGTGTCTCGCTGTGTCTCTCTCTCTCTGTGTCTCGCTACGTCTCTCTCACTGTGTCTCTCGCACTGTGTCTCTCTCTCTCTCTGTGTCTCACTGTGTCTCTCTCACTGTGTCTCGCTATGTCTCTCTCACTGTGTGTCTCTCACTGTGTCTCGCTGTGTCTCTCTCTCTCTGTGTCTCGCTACGTCTCTCTCACTGTGTCTCTCGCACTGTGTCTCTCTCTCTCTCTGTGTCTCACTGTGTCTCTCTCTCTCTGTGTCTCGCTACGTCTCTCTCACTGTGTGTCTCTCACTGTGTCTCACTGTGTCTCTCTCACTGTGTCTCGCTGTGTCTCTCTCATTGTGTCTCTCTCTCTCTCTCTCTGTGTCTCGCTGTGTCTCTCTCACTCTGTCTCTCTCTCTCTGTGTCTCGCTACGTCTCTCTCACTGTGTCTCTCTCACTGTGTCTCACTGTGTCTCTCTCACTGTGTCTCTCTCTCTGTCTCGCTGTGTCTCTCTCTCTCTGTGTTTTGCTGTGTCCACCTCACTGTGTCTCTCTCACTGTGTCTTTCTCACTGTGTCTCGCTGTGTCTCTCTCTCTCTCTTTGTCTCTCTCTGTGTCTCTCTCTCATGTGTCTTTCTCTCTCTCGATGTCTCTCACTCTCTCTCTCTCTGTGTGTGCGTCTCTCTCTCTCTCTGTGTGTGTGTGTGTGTGTCTTTCTCTCCCCATCTCTCTCTGGACGAGGATAAACACACCAGCTTGTCTTTAGATTTAGCCCCAGTAAACTGGAAGACTGCATGCTGAAGTGACAGCATTATGATCCAGGAGGAAATGATACAACAAGTTCAAAATGTTACAATGAAGAACTCTACCAGAATATCAACATTGACCTCTACGTTACAGCAACCTGCATTGGGGATAAAAACTCAAACATCTTCAAAATACATCAGGAAACCTGGAACCAGATAAAAACACTAGAGCCCTCAAACTCAACTCTGGACCTCTTTTTTCCATTGTTCCCCTCTAATCAGGGACTGATTTATACCTGGGACACCAGGTGTGTGATTCCCCTCTAATCAGGGACTGATTTATACTTGGGACACCAGGGGTGTGCAATTAATGATCCGGTAGAAGAGAAAAGCAGCAGGCTCTGTGATCAGTGATCAGTCAAGCATTACAATAATAGTTACATGAAACCCAACTGATGCATGCTTCATTATGTGTAATCCTCACACATTGGGACAGTCTCACGCTAGCCAACTGCAACTCTCACCCCTTAAGGAGAGGGGAACAGACTTGTGTTGTGGTTAAACTGGAGGGTGCTACGATGAATTTGGTTACTCGTCAGAAAAGGTCGCTGAACTATGCTGTATATCAAATGCAGGAATATTTAGAGGTCTACAGTGGAAAGGGGGGGAATGCAATAGTGTGTGTGTGTGTGTGTGTGTGTGTCAGAGAGAGAGAGAAAGAGAGAGAGTGTAGATAGAGAGTGTAGATAGAGAGTGTAGATAGAGAGAGAGAAAGAGGGAGAGAGAGAGAGAGGTGTCTGTACATCTGTCCATTTGTGTGGGGGTCTGTATGCATATCCATCTCCCTATCTGTCTGTGCATATGTGATTCATTCAATCAGTCAGACAGTTCGCATGAATAATCTGCCGGCTGATCAAGGGGGGAGGGGAGGAGGGGGCGGAGGGGGAGAGTCAAGGTGTCCTGGGGGAAGTGAGAGTGGGCCCTGTATTTTCATCTGGGTCGGAGGCTCGCATTTTTCTCATGTCGGTGGCTTAGTGAGCTCAGCTGGAGAGCACATAGAACATGACCTCAGTCTATACATCTCTACTCTCTCTCTCTATCTCTCTGCACTCTCTTTCTTTACTCTCTCTCTACTCTCTATCTCTGCACTCTCTATCTCTACACTCTCTTTCTCTCTCTATATCTACTCTCTCTCTACTCTCTCTACTCTCTCTCCTTCCTTATGTTTCTTTCTTTTCCTCTCTCTATCCATCTCTCTCTCTATCTCCCCCTTTCCCTGCCTGCTTTCTCTCTTTCATTCACATCCCTCCCTCTTTCTCTCTCCACTCTTCTTTAATTTAATCTCCCTTATCTCCTCTCTCGGCCTCTCTCTCTCTTTCCTCTCCGACCCCAAACATTGAAATGTCTTGTGGCTAACGAGCAGTGCTAACAAGAACCTGGCTCCAAACCATCATTAGATATTCACTGGTCTCGCTTAGCTTAACCTGAGAGCTTTTCCTGCTGTACCTACTGTACTTGATGACCTTTCCTCTTTCCTTTCTGCCAGCCCTCCCTCCCTCTCTGACAATTTGGTCATTGTTTAACTAGAGCCATGTAAGACGGGATAGGTCCAGGGGGGTAGGATGTGGGTGGGTGTGTATGTGTGTCATAACGCTACAGTGTTAACGTGATGTATAAGTGTCTCAAAGAGTTTTACACAGACGTAGCTCAACTCATTAACCAGAGTATATCACCCAATAATCCCACTTTAGCCTAGAATGCCCAACTCTCTAACAAAACCATAGAAAAACCACAGACTGACAAATCTGTGAACCCCACAGAAAAATAACATTTAAAAATTAAGTAAAATAGAGAAAATTACGTGTGTTCGTGAGGGAAGGATTCAGTCCATGACTGACAAGGAATGTTGGACTTGGTTACCGCCCTCCTGCCTTTGTAGTTCACCCCGGAACCGATGATACACTCCCTCACATAATCTAAAAATGCCAAGACGAGAGAGAAAGAGAGAGACACAAACATTCATGTCAGAGTTAGCAAAACACTGTCATTATTCGCATGGAAGATATAGCTCCCTAAAGTTAATTAAATGTCACTTTGGGGCGTTTCATCAATTCTCAAGCGCGAGACTCCACAGCTTAAACAATCCCTTGCGTCCAAACTGTAAACAGCGGCCATGTTGTTTATGCTCTGGTTGGTTCACCGCGTGTTTGTGTGCACATCTCTGTCCACTGGAGCTACATAACTAGAGCGGGAAGGCAGTTGTTGTGTCAACAGACATCGAGAGCTCTTAAACCTTAGAAAGTCAAGCTCGGAGGATCCGTCACACCACAAGAACCATCACTCTAAACAAACAACATATCTGCATTGCTATAAACTTCTATAAACTTTCCACTGACATTTCAGAACGTTTCGGAGAAAATAGAGAGAGTGTAAAATGCCATGTTTGAGGCAGATCTCGCTAAGTCAACATTAACGGTTATACAGCGTTTTTTCCCAAGACAACCTTTTATGAAGCTTTGGAGGGGGAAAAGTGACAGTGTAAGGCTAAAATGTAATGTTTGAGCTAAAGTCAACAGTTTAATTTACCTTTTTTCTCATAAAGGTCAAAGTTCACCCTGTGTTCCCTGTGAGCACCGTCCATGAAGCGGTCAAAGGGAAGCAAGTGGCATTTCCTGTTTTGATGGTCAAAGTAGAATGCCCTGTAAGAACAGACAGGAAGTAGTTGAGAGATAAGCACTGGGTGATAAGAAATATGAAGGGAGGAGGGGGAAAGAGGGAAAATGTAGGTCACTGGAGAGAGAAAGATGGAGAAACAGTGAGTGAGTGAGTGAGTGAGTGAGTGAGTGAGTGAGTGAGTGAGTGAGTGAGTGAGTGAGTGAGTGAGTGAGTGAGTGAGTGAGTGAGTGAGTGAGTGAGTGAGTGAGTGAGAGAAACGTGTGTGAAACAGTTGTGCATTTTGTTTTGCATGCATCTGTCTCTATGACCATCTTCTTTGTTTGTGTGAGATGCACCTGCAGGTGAAGGTTTTCTTGTTCTTGCTGCACTTGCGAGCACAGTGCTCCAGCGAGCGGCTGTTCTTGACCATGGAGGGCTGGGGGCAGTCTGGACACAGCAGCCTGGTGTCCTCACTCTTCTGGTACTGCTGTAACGACTGCTTCCTGCACTCTGAAACAGAACAGAGACGGTACTGCTGTAACGACTGCTTCCTGCACTCTGAAACAGAACAGAGACGGTACTGCTGTAACGACTGCTTCCTGCACTCTGAAACAGAACAGAGACGGTACTGCTGTAACGACTGCTTCCTGCACTCTGAAACAGGACAGAGACTGTACTGCTGTAACGACTGCTTCCTGCACTCTGAAACAGGACAGAGACTGTACTGCTGTAACGACTGCTTCCTGCACTCTGAAACAGGACAGAGATGGTACTGCTGTAACGACTGCTTCCTGCACTCTGAAACAGGACAGAGATGGTACTGCTGTAACGACTGCTTCCTGCACTCTGAAACAGAACAGAGACGGTACTGCTGTAACGACTGCTTCCTGCACTCTGAAACAGAACAGAGACGGTACTGCTGTAACGACTGCTTCCTGCACTCTGAAACAGAACAGAGACGGTACTGCTGTAACGACTGCTTCCTGCACTCTGAAACAGAACAGAGACGGTACTGCTGTAACGACTGCTTCCTGCACTCTGAAACAGGACAGAAACTGTACTGCTGTAACGACTGCTTCCTGCACTCTGAAACAGAACAGAGACGGTACTGCTGTAACGACTGCTTCCTGCACTCTGAAACAGAACAGAGACGGTACTGCTGTAACGACTGCTTCCTGCACTCTGAAACAGAACAGAGACGGTACTGCTGTAACGACTGCTTCCTGCACTCTGAAACAGAACAGAGACGGTACTGCTGTAACGACTGCTTCCTGCACTCTGAAACAGAACAGAGACGGTACTGCTGTAACGACTGCTTCCAGCACTCTGAAACAGAACAGAGACGGTACTGCTGTAACGACTGCTTCCTGCACTCTGAAACAGGACAGAGACGGTACTGCTGTAACGACTGCTTCCTACACTCTGAAACAGGACAGAGATGGTACTGCTGTAACGACTGCTTCCTGCACTCTGAAACAGGACAGAGAACAGACCATGAAAGAGAGTAGACAGACAGACATGTACACACAGAATCTCGGCTATCAATCAATCACACACACACACACACACACACACACACACACACACACACACACACACACACACACACACACACACACACACACACACACACACACACACACACACACAACTAACTCCGCTTCCCTCAATCAATTTGTATGAAGCCGAGAGCTGCCCCATCATTTAACATTAAAGCAGTGAAGTCAGCAGGTTATAGGCAAGAACCAATGAACCATCATCCCTCCAATGTATTTGACTCCACTGCTGAGTTCACTAAGTTTTTTGGGATCATCGACCTTCTCAATGTCTCCTCAATTTCTCTCTCACACACACCCTCCAGGCGTCCGCACCCTGAGCTTTCTTATATCTCTTAGATGTATGGCAGACACTTCAAAACCTTATTCCCTATGATTTATTTTTGGACTGTTTGTTTTGCCATTTATGAATGTGTTATTCAATGTGTTTCTATGGGCTATAGTAGTAGAGGCCAAATTAAATATTTGAATATATGTTTTTGATACCTACAGGGGTCCTAAAATTGTAACTCAAATAGCTAAATGATCCATGGTATGACCATCTTAGAACAATTCCATATGTTAGCTTAGTAGACCTCCCCAACGGCTTAGACCTTTAAGGGTTGATAATGTCCCCTGGCAGATATGAAGTTACATATCAGAAAGCCACAGGGACCTCAACTGAACATGTGAGAAGTTACAACTAGACATACTTTTGGTGTGAATTGTTTTATAGGACTGACGATAATAAACTTGTTATCACATGGTCTCTCAGAGTTCTCATTATTGAGAATCCATAAATAAAGTATTTAAAGAGCATATACTTAAGTGATGTAGTCTTTCCTTCATCATTTGTGGCCAGAGTGAAATATTCTCAATTGAAAAGTGCTTAGGAGTTTTGAATTTAAGAAACCACATCAGAGACAATTCGTTGTGTCTGTACTCTGCAGCTCACTGTGCTGTCTGTGGGACTCCCCGCGGTCGGAATGGGTTCTGGGAGGACACAATGCCTGGGCAGCATTAGTACTAGATCTGGAACTCATCACGCTGTTGTTCTAACATGCATCCCTCCTCACGCCGCGCAATTACACTTCACTTAGACTCTTCCTCTCCCTCAGACAGAGAGAAAGAGACATTCCGTTATCTCACCGACGCAATATTAGATTGAGTCGTATTAGTTTTTTTAATTGACCAACGTTGGTCAGATATAGTACGAGTTTTCTTTTTGGAGTGATGCCAAAAGACAAACTTCGGGTTGGTATTATCGGATTAGGTTTTAGTCCACTATCTTGGCATTAACGTTAAACATGTCAATGTCGGATGAGGGGTTCCGTTCCTTTTTCCAAAGTGGAGAGGACCTGTATCCAATAAAACGCACCTCCTCTTTAAACAGCAAAGGAACCGGTTAAAGGTGCGTCTCGGTATCGAATTTGCATACGCATTAAATCTGTGTAAGTGAAAATGTGCGAGGGTGTTAATGGAACTCGGCTCTGCGTCCAGATGTGGCTAGAGTGCAGCTCACCTCTGCGCGCACACGCGGGATTCCCAATCTGACTATTCGGGCATGCGCACAACATCCACTGGGTTTAACCAATGCAATTAAATGTACCTTGACTCAGCTCAGGAATTAAACTTAAGTTCATTTGTCATTTTCTCTGAGCAGTTAGTTAAAGGTCTATTTAGGTGTTTTCAGTCTAGCTTGATTAGATCAACATATCAGTTGCGTGGATAGCTGCACTAAATGATTTCAGTAGCTATGCAGTTATCGTTCCAGGGACAGTAAAGAGCCTATTACATAAATGACCATGACCTATGACAAAATGTTAATGACAAAGCAGTTATAGCGCCAGCAGACGCACTTCAAAAACGTGCCTGCAGCGCAGAGGGTCTAACTCTTTGATGTGTAGTATAGTTACCTTTACGCAGATGGCCGCGCATAACGCATGCATTAGACCTACATACATTAGGTATTTATGACAGTGAAAACATAAAGTCATTTCTCACTGATATGCACATTTTCTTACGAGTCAATTGAACCACTCGGCCCATTTCATTAATATAGCCTAACACTGATATAGGCAACGATCAATATAGGCCTCTTTTTTTTAAAGAAAATCTTTGAAACTGAGAATATCTGTTGCATTTTGACCAAAAATCAGTGTTGCACAAATGATCCTCTCTACTAAGCAGCATCATCGTGTTACCTTAGCCTACATGCCAAAGCGCAAGGCGCATTCCCTGCAGCACCAGCCAGCTAATGCACACATAGGGTCAAACCAAAGACATGGCCACCTCGACACATTCCAATTACTATATCATCCAGTATCAAATTCCTCCAAATAATTCAGACCGTTGATTACCACTGTGGATTTTGATAGATGTTGCAGCGTATCAATGTATCAACCACTAATTCAATAATGTTTTACGTTTAGGCTACCAGTACAAAATAAACATTTTAGTCTTCATGACATATGCAATATTTCTGCGCAAAAGTAAAAGTCTGCAGGCCAGTTAAACGTAGGTTATAAATGATTGGTCTGTGGAAGTGCTAGACTTCAATCCATTTCACTTACAAGTCTTCTGATCTGTGTGATATATTTAGAGAACTCGTTCCCTTTCATGCCTATGAAAATGATATAGCCTATATGCACAGCCGCTAAACCGAATATTAATGACGGCCTATGTAGGCTATACATAGTTTACCGTTAGGTCATATTGCCTAGTAAGATTTACCTGAATTCACAGCGAGCACAAAACACAAGAAAAGTTTGTAAATCCAGATATCTGCCTTCATCTTTGATGGAGTAAAGTGTATTATCCTAATCCAAGGTTTACGGCGGGGATTGATTGAACGTCCTCTCCGCGTTATACCTGTTTATATGGTCCGATCTGGGATTAACAGGAAGAGCCCACAGTGCAGCCAGCGATGCCCCCCTTTAATGGAAAGAAGCCGTCCTTGGTTCAACCCCCCAGTCCGCTTTATCAAACCGGTTCCCCTCCCCCAGCTGCGCGGCAATTAACCAGCACTTTAACCGCACTCTCGTCCCTTCTTCAGCCAGTTTCCACAGCCACACGCAAAGTGCGTTTGTCAACTTGTTTATCTTAAACAGCTGGAGGTGATACCAAACCGGATACATGTCATTTCCCTTGTAATAGACTGAGAGCTAATATGTAGAAGTTTATGCATTTTGGTTTCATATGGCACATTTGAATACAGCTGGACAGAATGCGTACGGGTCCAATGATTCAGCGGGACTGGGTTGATGATAAAATATGAAAAAATGTTTGAGAAGTAGGCTTGATCTCCCCCCACACACTTTTCCGATTTTTGGCTGAAGTTGCAGATTAAACTGGGATGATTTGCACATGCATGTATAAACTTTATGCAGCGCATTGATTAAGGCCCCTAATGACCTAAGTGCTGGCAAAATGCGCAAAAAAACGCCTTGCACCTAAACGCATGGGGATTAGTCTAGGTAACTCCTGTGACCCATAACAAAGACAGTGGATTTTTGTTTTTATTCCTGAACACATGGATTAAGTTATCTTCCCCAAAATGAAATAGAGAATTTGTGGAATGCAAGTTCCAAGTAGTTGGCTATAGTTTATGTTAAAAGAACGTACCCAGTGAGCAAAACTGGTTGAAATATGTACTTTCAAAGTATTTTTAACGACGTAACCTATTTTCAACGTTTTTTAAAAAGTCTGTGCTCATAGGGTAGGCTCATGAGTGGTATAGATGAGTGATAATTCCAAAACGAGAGAAACAAAATATAGGCCTACTGGAGAATATTGCAGCGAATGCCGCAGATGCCACGAGACAAATGCATATATATTTTGTTTTTATATGTCCAAGCAAAAGCAATATTTTAGATAAAATATGATTGGGGTAAAATAATCATTTAGTTTATTTGCTTACATTCTAAATCGCAGCATGTACTAAGATAATCATCAGAAATGCCCCAAAATACGAAATAAACTGAACATAGTAAGGACTGAGAAGTTGAGAACGCAGGAATGTTGGAGGCAGGCCGCCTTTAACTTGGAACGCTGCCCCAAAGCAATGGCTTGCCATCAGATTTCTGGGACAGTAATAAAATGCCATGCCAGTAATTTCAGTCCCAGACCCACATCATAACGACGTATAAAGAGCTGATAGACAGTAGCTTCAGGCTGCCTTTCGGGTTTCATGGCGGCATCCCATCGGGAGCGCTTTTGGGTGACAGTGACAGTCCTACAGTATGGCGTTTTGCTCTTGGTGTGGCGAGTGAGCGGGAGGGGGACAAACACAGCTGGAAACCATCCCATTTTAGGTACCAGCCAGCCGGGCTTTTTGTTTAACCAGTATGTTTTCCTGCGTTTTGGACACGAAACAAACCCGTGGACACTTCAACCGTTAATGGGCAGCCGGTAAGAAAGAGCTCTAGAGAGAGAAAGAGCTCTAGAGAGAGAAGGAGAGAGGCAGTGGCAACCCCTCATTCAGGGCACCTGTTTTGAGCACCACCTGTTTAGCCCCGCCAGTTTAGCCTGTTATTTTGGCATTAATATGTGTCACGTATCAGTTTGCAAACAATGTAAAAAAAATATATATATATATATATATATATATATATATATATATATATATATATATATATATATAAAATCATTGCATTAATAAAGCCACACACAAACTTTATCTATTTTTTTGCTTTCTTGAATAAGGCAGCTCCAAAATACAGGTGTTTCACCCTAGCTCAGTGCTTTCTGTGGTGGTGGGGCGGCTACTTCTTATGGCTTGAATCCCGTTAGTGGGATCGATATGACAACAGCCAGTGAAAGTGCAGGGTGCCAAATTCAAAACAACAAAAATCTCATAAATTCCTCAAACATACAAGTATTATACACCATTTTAAAGCTTTACTTCTTGTTAATCCAGCCACAGTGTCTGATTTCAAAAAGGCTTTACGGCGAAAGCAAACCATATGATTATGTTAGGTCAGCGCCTATAAACAAAAAAACACAGCCATTTTCCAGCCAAAGAGAGGAGTCACAATAAGCAGAAAAATAGATAAAATTAATCACTAACCTTTGATGATCTTCATCAGATGACACTCATAGGACTTCATGTTGCACAATACATGTATGTTTTGTTCGATAAAGTTCATATTTATATCCAAAAATCTCAGTTTACATTGGCGTGTTATGTTCAGTAATGTTTTGCCTCCAAAACACCCGGTGATTTTGCAGAGAGCCACATCAATTTACGGAAATACTCATCATAAATGTTCATGAAAATACAAGTGTTATACATGGAACTTTAGATAAACTTCTCCTTAATGCAACCGCTGTGTCAGATTTCAAAAAAGCTTTACCGAAAAAGCAATAATCTGAGTACGGCGCTCAGACACAAAAACATGCCACACAATATATCCGCCATGTTGGAGTCAACAATAGTCAGAAATAGCATTATAAATATTCACTTACCTTTGATGATCTTCATCAGAATGCACTCCCAGGAATCCCAGTTCAACAATAAATGTTTGTTTTGTTTGATAAAGTCCATCCTTTATGTCCAAATACCTTCTTTTTGTACACGCCTTCAGTTCACAAATCCAAATTCATGATGCGCAGGTCAGACGAAAACTCAAAAAATCCCATTACAGTTCGTAGAAACATGTCAAACGATGTATAGAATCAATCTTTAGGATGTTTTTATCGTAAATATGCAATAAAGTTTCAACCGGAGAAATCCTTTGTCTTCAGAAATGCAATGGAACTGAGCTACCTCTCACGTGAGTGCGCATGGCTGAGCCTCATGCCCTGCTGGCAGTCATCTGACTCCAGGAGATCTTATTCATCCTCACTTCACAGTAGAAGCCTCAAACAAGGTTCTAAAGACTGTTGACATCTAGTGGAAGCCTTAGGAAGTGCAAAATTACCCCACAGACACTGTAGTTTGGATTGGCAATCACTTGAAAAACTACAAACCACTTCCTGTTTGGATTTTTTCTCAGGTTTTTGCCTGCCATATGAGTTTTGTTATACTCACAGACATCATTCAAACAGTTTTAGAAACTTCAGAGTGTTTTCTATCCAAATCTACTAATAATATGCATATCTTCGTTTCTGGGAGTGAGTAGCAGGCAGTTTACTCTGGGCACGTCAGTCATCCAAGCTACTCAATACTGCCACCATCCATAAGAAGCTCTAGCAGAAAATATAGAGCATGGAGTTGGTAATGTTCTCTGGTTGCGCTGGGATTGTCTCAGTGTTCTGTCACCAATGGGATCACTATGTCACCACAAAACAACAAGGTGAGTCAAAAAATGTCTTGCATGCTGCTGCATAAATGATATGTATACGCCAGGTAATATGCCAGGGAGATATGTATACTTTAGCTAAGAAAGTAATACTAAGTGTATGTTGTGTAGTAAGCTGTTAGCTGTTGGTGGTGCACATGTAGCCTATAGCCTGTTTTCTAGAAGCTCTCAACCTGCTCCACTGCTTCCCCTGCAATGAGAATCGGGGCGTGCTCGGTCCTCTTTTTCCTGTAGTCCACAATCATCTCCTTTGTCTTGATCACGTTGAGGTAGTGGTTGTTGTCCTGGCACCACACGGTCTCTGACCTCCTCCCTATAGGCTGTCTCGTCATTGTCGGTGATCAGGCCTACCACTGTTGTGTCATCTGCAAACTTTTATTTTTATTTATCCTTTATTTAAGTAGGCAAGTCAGTTAAGAACACATTCTTATTTACAATGACTGCCTAGGAACAGTGGGTTAACTGCCTTGTTCAGGGGTAGAATGACAGATTTTTTTACCGGGGATTCGATCTAGAAACTTTTTGGTTACTGGCCCAACGCTCTAACCACTAAGCTACCTGCCGCCCCAACTTAATGATGGTGTTGGAGTCATGCCTGACCGTGCAGTCATGAGTGAACAGGGAGTACAGGAGGGGACTGAGCACACATCCCTGAGGGGCCCCTGTGTTGAGGATCAGCGTGGTGAATGTGTTGTTACCTACCCTTAACACCTGGGGGCGGCCCGTCAGGAAGTCCAGGATCCAGTTGCAGAGGGAGATGTTTAGTCCCAGGGTCCTTAGCTTATTGATGAGCTTTGAGGGCACTATGGTGTTGAACACTGAGTTGTAGTCAATGAATAGCATTCTCACATAGGTGTTCCTTTTGTCCAGGTGGGAAAGGGCAGTGGGGAGTGCAACGGAGATTGCATCATCTGTGGATCTGTTGGGGCAGTATGCAAATTGGAGTGGGTCTAGGGTTTCTGGGATGATGGTGTTGATGTGAGCCATGACCAGCCTTTCAAAGGACTTCATGGCTACAAACATGAGTGCTACGGGTCGGTAGTCATTTAAGCAGGTTACCTTAGTGTTCATGGGCACAGGCACTATGGTGGTCTGCTTAAAACATGTTGGTATTACAGACCGGGACAGGGAGAGGTTGAAAATGTCAGTGAAGACACTTGCCAGTTGTCAGCAAAAGCATCTACCTCAGGCGAACAATTGCTTGAGACTTCCTTAGATATCGTGCACCAGCTGTTATTTACAAAAATACATAGTCTACCTCCCCTTGTCTTACCAGACACCGCTGTTCTATCCGGTACAGCGTATAACCAGCCAGCTGTATGTTGATAGTGTTGTCGTTCAGCCACGACTCCTTGAAGCATAAGATATTACAGTTTTGAATGTCCCGTTGGTAGTTTAATCTTGAGGTTAGGTCATCGATTTTATTCTCCAAAGATTGCACGTTTGCTAGCAGAACGGAAGGAAGTGGGGAGAGAGTGAGAGAGAGAAGGATTAAAGGGCTTAGGTAAAAGCCAGAAGCCTGGTCTGCTCCCATTAAGTCATGTGCAGGTTGATTATTTTTTGGGGTCCCATTTCTTGGGGCCTGTACACTTACTGTATGCGTTTGTTTAATGCAGCGCTGAAAAGCGCCAGCAGGTTTGTGTGTGTTTGTGTGTGCGCCTTAGCCAGGGGGATCTGGGGAGGCCAGGAGTGGAGGTGTGCCTTTAAGGGCACGTGTCACACTGGCAAGGTCAATCAATGTCAGAGAAAGGAGAAATCCAGATTCCTGACCTGCTCTGAAAACATGCCAGGGAGCAAATTACTGTAGGTTGGTACATTTGAAGCACTGGCAGCCTTGTCCCCAATGATTTCATACACTTTACCTCAAATTCGTTTTGACATTTCATTATGGGTGGAGGCAGGTGAGGTTGCAAGTCAAACTCTTCTTTCACTCAGCCTGCTCATTTTCCCAAAACACATTTTAAACACTTTAGGTCTATCATTACTATAGTATGTTCCAGTATCCACTTCTGTAGGCTATCTACTCCAGATAAATTGGAATAGGGCCGGGATTCGGAATCACATCAACGACTGAAAACAAAGCATCATTCCCCACCCTATTTCCATAAATTGGGATGACCTCACGGTTAGATGCGGCCTCCTGGCTATGAAACACTACGGTTCATTTGGCGGGAAGAGCTGGACCGGGACCATGTGTGTGATCTCCTTCCAGCTCGTGAGATGGGGTTCTGTTATATACCACCCCATTAAAACCCCATCAGTCAGTCCTTCACTCCCCTCCCATAGCTAACTCTCTCAGCCCCAGAGCCAAAGCTCTCCCTGCTATAGGCCCACTGTCACGTCCTGGCCAGTATATAAGGTTAATTGTTTTGTAGTTTGGTCAGGGCGTGGCAGGGGGTATTTGTTTTATGTGGTTCGGGGTGGTGTGTTTGTGTAAAGGGTGTTTGATTTAGTATTTCCGGGTTTTGGTTTATGTTTAGTTAATTCTATGGTTAGTCTAGGTTGTGTGTTTCTATGTTTGGTTGATTGGGGTTGGGACTCTCAGCTGAAGGCAGGTGTTGTCTATCTGCCTTTGATTGAGAGTCCCATATATTAGGGTGTGTTTGTATGTGTGATTTGTGGGTGATTATTCTGTGTATAGCCTTGTGCCTTACCAGACTGTTTATTTGTCGAGTGTTCGTTTTTCGTGTTTTGTTATTTTGTATGTTCATTTTTGAGAGTAATTAAAAATCAAGATGAGCATTCACGTACCTGCTGCGTTTTGGTCCTCATTCACCGACAACAACCGTGACACCCACCTACCACTGCCTAGGCTCACTCTCTCCTCATCAGGACATAGTCAGTGACAGTCCCTGTGTGTTCTAGGCCTCTCTAACAAAGAGAGGGAGGCTAAAAGCTCAAAACATTAAAATGCAATACAACATAATGAGTGGACCTGTCAAATGAGAAATGGAGACAGGACAGACTGTAGCCTTTTGGGGGCACTAAGAGAGATTTGTTTGAGGGCCCCCCCACCTCACAGAAAAACATTTTAGTGGCCGCCTCTTGATGGTGGAGAGAAAAATGTAAATTTGAAAGTGAATTTTCTGCAATTCTACAAATTTTGCCATGGGGCAATTTTTGTTTATTTTTGACCATTTGAATTGAAAACATTCTGTTACCCAGAAATGATTTGATATTAAGATAATTAAAAAAAACGGCTTCATTGATCCTTTAAAGCAAGTTTTCTGCAATTCTACACATTTTGGCATAGGGCGGAGAGAAAACTGCATTTTTATGGGGCAGAGATATTTTTTTGTTGTTGCAGTTTTACAGATAATTTCATGCCATTCTACACATTTTGTAGTAACTTATGCCATGAAATTATGATATCTGAGTGAGGAAGACTAATAAAATCAATGGGGCCCCCTGGAGGTCAGGGCCCCTGGGAACACGCTCTGCATGCCCAATCGGTATTCAGCCATGATTACTACGAGTATAGATAGTCTAGCCAGTTAACTACCAGTCAAAACATTGTTAGCCGACATGGCTAATTGAGTGACTGTCATAGGAAAAACACTGTGGATGCAAATTGCATCTAGTGTATTCTACTATTCTTACTCTCAACACTAAGTTGAGATCATGACTGAGTTCCGAAAAATAATTATAACAATGTTTTCACCTAGACGTTGAACTGACGTCTGTGCCCAGTGGGTTGTCTGGCTGGAAAACAACTTCTGTCAATATTTCTCTCATTCTACCCACATCTGCTCACCTTTCGCTCCGATTCTCTCCGATTCTCTCCACATCTTCCCCTTTCTCTCTCTCTCTCTCCCCCTCCATCTTCCCTTTCCACCTCCTTCCTTTCTCTTTCTGGCAACACTGTCTATATCCTTCCTGCTGCTCTCTCTTTCACTCCCTTTCTCTCTCTATTCTTCTCCCCCTCACTCTCTGACATGCACCAACACACACAGTGCCCATTGGACAGGACTGCTGAGCTAAGCAGAGAGGTGTGGACAGGAGAGGTGAGGAGAGGAGGAAGGGAGAGAGCCGGAGGGATGGGTGGTGTTCCTCACCAGGAGGATAAAAGGAGGGTGGACCTTGGACTCCACAAGGACAGACCTTGTCAGCACCAGCCAGACAAAGCCATTGATCACGTGACCCCATTCATTCCTATGTGATGACTCAATAGAGCATTGAAGCCAAATGGAGTTGGTTAAGATGGCGTCTCATGGAGACAACATGATCAATTTGAGCTATTCCAGGAAGTGATGTTGCAGGCTAGCTCAGTGCTGCCTCCTCTCATTGTGTAACTCAAGTTGAAGGCCGACCGGGGTACTGCAGGATGCCATGAGCAAATACAGTAAATTATCCTAATACCTAATCCTAACTTCTTCTTTGTCAGATTTTTTTAATAGTCGCTTCAAGGAGGTATATCTGGTGTATTAGAATAAATGATTGGTAAAAAGATTGCAATTTTTCCAGTCATTATAATGGGGATCCTGTTTTCTGCCTTGAACATCTGTGGCTTCAATACGAGGGAGCAGTCATTCTCCCCTGAAATGAACAAATACAGTACCAGTCAAAAGTTTGTACACACCTACTCATTCCAGGGTTCTTATTTATTTGTACTATTTCTACATTGTAGAATAATAGGGAAGACATCAAAACTATGAAATAACACATATGGAATCATGTAGTAACCAAAAAAAGTGTTAAACAATTTTAGATTCACAAAGTAGCCACCCTTTGTCTTTATGACAGCTTGGCATTCTCTCAATCAGCATCATGAGGAATACTTTTACAACAGTCTTTAAGGAGTTTCCCCATATGCTGAGCTCTTGTTGGCTTTTTTTCCTTCACTCTGCAGTCCAACTCATCCCAAACCATCTCAATTGGGTTGAGGTCGGGTGATTGTGGAGGCCAGGTTATCTGATGCAGTACCATCATTCTCCTTCTTGGTCAAATATCCCTTACACAGCCTGGAGGTGTGTTTTGGGTCATTGTCCTCTTGAAAAACAAATGATAGTCCCACTTAGGGCAAACCAGATGGGACGGCGTATCTCCATGATGGTTAATTGTGCCTTGAATTCTAAATAAATCACTGAGTGTCACCAGCAAAGCCCCCCCACACCATCAAATCTCCTCCATTGTTCACGGTGGGATCCACACATGCAGAGATCATCCGTTCACCTACTCTGCGTCTCACAAAGACATGGTGGTCGGAACCAAACATCTCATATTTGGACTCATTAGACCAAAGGACAGATTTCCACCGGTCTAATCTCCATTGCTCATGTTTATTGGCCCAATCAAGTCTCTTCTTCTTATTGGTGTCCTTTAGTAGTGGTTTCTTTGCAGCAATTCGACCATGAAGGCCTGATTCATGCAGTCTCCTCTGAACAGTTGATGTTGAGATGTGTCTGTTACTTGAACTCTGTGGAACATTTATTTGGGCTGCAATATGAGGTGCAGTTAACTCGAATGAACTTATCCTCTGCAGCAGAGGTAACTCTGGGTCTTCCGGTCCTGTGGCGGTCCTCATGAGACCCAGTTTCATCATAGAGCTTGACAGTTTTTGCGACTGCACTTGAAGAAACATTCAAAGGTCTTAACATTTTCCGGATTGACTGAACTTCATGTCTTAAAGTAATGAAGGACTGTCATTTCTCTTTGCTTATTTGAGCTGTTCTTACCATAATATGGACCTGGTCTTTTACCAAATAGGGATATCTTCTGTATACCACCCCTACCTTGTCACAACTCAATGGATTGGCTCAAATGCATTAAGAAGGAATGAAATACCACAAATGAACTTTTAAGAAGGCACACCTGATAATTGAAATGTATTCCAGGTGACTACCTCATGAAGCTGGTTGAGAGAATGCCAAGAGTGTACAAAGCTGTCATCAAGGCAAAGGGTGGCTATCTGAAGAATCTCAAATATAAAATATATTTTGATTTGTTTAACACTTTTTTGGTTACTACATGATTCCATATGTGTTATTTCATGGTTTTGATGTCTTCACTATTATTCTACAATGTAGAAAATAGTAAAAATAAAGAAAAACCCTGAAATGACTAGGTGTCCAAACTTTTGACTGGTACTGTACGTGCTTATGCATTTACTCACACACAGTCATATACAGTATATATGTTGTATGTGAACTTGTATGCGCCTATTGTACATAAATATGTTTGGAAATACACACATGAGCACACGCATGGGCAAACACACACACACACACACACACACACACACACACACACACACACACACACACACACACACACACACACACACACACACACACACACACACACACACACACACACACACACACACACACACACACACACACACACACACACACACAACCAGCTAGGCCACCTGGGTAATATAGCCATACCCATCCCACCCCTTTACACCTCATTTACCCTCACCCTATCCCACTCCCCACCCCACCCCACCCCTCACCTAATCCCACTTCCCTCACCTCATCCCACCACCCTCACCCCATTCCTCCACTCACACCCCAGAGGGGGGCTAATTGGTCTGTGTGATCTCCTTTTTTTCACCTCTGACCCCCTGATGCTAGAATAACAATCCTCCTCCACCCCTAACAACCCCCTCCACCCCCAACGCTTCGCCCCAATTAGGTGGGTCCTGTTTCCCCTCTCCAGTTACAGATGAGAGGTCACGGGGGTTGGAGGACCCACATGTTAGTTTTCCCTCTCTGGGTCCAGTGAAGCATGGAAAGTAGCTGGACAACATAAACAGCTTTAGCGGTGAGGATATCACAGGTTAAACAGAAAGTAGTGTTAACTTAACAGAGAAAGTAGTGTTGACTTAACATAGAAAGTAGTATCGACTTAAAATAGAAAGTAGTGTTGACTTAACATAGAAAGTAGTATTGACTTTGAGGAAAATAGTGACAGGTGGAGAAGCAGGAAGGGGAGGGGAGAAAGAATACATTCCAGAGAGAGAGGTACAGAAATGTAGGGAAACAGCAAAAGGGCAAAAGGAATGATGAGAATGTGTTAGAGAACTAGAAAGGGAGAACAGTGAGGAAGAGAGAGAGAGAGAGAGAGAGAGAGAGAGAGAGAGAAAGAGAGAGAGAGAGAGAGAGAAAGAGAGGATGCAGCTTAAGCCCCACCCTCCTTAACAGATATATCAACAAATTGGCGAGGGCACTAGAACAGTCTGCAGCACCATACCTCACCCTACGAGAATCTGAATGTCAAATGTCTACTGTTTGCTGATGATCTGGTGCTTCTGTCACCAACCAAGGAGGGCCTACAGCAGCATCTAGATCTTCTGCACAGATTCTGTCAGACCTGGGCCCTGACAGTAAATCTCAGTAAAACAAAAATAATGGTGTTTCAAAAAAGGTCCAGTTGCCAGGATCACAAATACAAATTCCATCTAGACACCATTGCCCTAGAGCACACAAAAAACTATACATACCTCAGCCTAAACATCAGCGCCACTGGTAACTTCCACAACGTTGTGACCTATCTGAGACAAGGCAAGAAGTGCCTTCTATGCCATCAAAAGGAACATCAAATTTGACATAACAATTAGGATCTGTCTAAAAATACTTGAATCAGTTATAGAACCCATTGCCCTTTATGGTTGTGAGGTCTGGGGTCCGCTCACCAACCAATAATTCACAAAATGGGACAAAGAACAAATTGAGACTCTGCATACAGAATTCTGCAAAAATATCCCCCGTGTACAACATAAAACACCAAATAATGCATGCAGAGCAGAATTAGGCCGATACCCGCTAATTATCAAAATCCAGAAAGGAGCCGTTCAATTCTACAACGACCTAAAAGGAAGCGATTCCTAAACCTTCCATAACAAAGCCATCATCTACAGAGAGATGAACCTGGAGAAGAGTCCCCTAAGCAAGCTGGTCCTGGGGCTCTGTTCACAAACAGACCCAGCAGAGCCCCAGGACAGCAACACAATTAGACCCAACCAAATCATGAGAAAACAAAAAGACACATTGGAAAGAATTAACAAAAAAACTGAGCAAACTAGAATGCTTTTTGCCCCTAAACAGAGAGTACACAATGGCAGAATACCTGACCACCGTGACTGACCCAAATTTAAGGAAAACTTTGATTATGTACAGACTCAGTGAGCATAGTCTTGCTATTGAGAAGGCAGACCTGGCTCTCAAGAGAAGACAGGCTATGTGCACACTGCCCACAAAATGAGGTGGAAACTGAGCTGCACTTCCTAACCTCCTGCCCAATGTATGACCATATTAGAGCCAACTATTTCCCTCAGATTACACAGATCCACAAATAATTTGAAAACAAACCCAATTTTGATAAACTCCCATATTTACTGGGTGAAATATCACAGTGTGCCATCACAGCAGCAAGATTTGTGACCTGTTGCCACAAGAAAAGGTCAACCAGTGAAGAACAAACACCATTGTAAATACAACCCATATTTATGTTTATTTATTTCCCTTTTGTTCGTTAACTATTTGCACATCGTTACCACACTGTATATAGACATAATATGACTTTTGAAATGTCTTTATTCTTTTGGAACTTCTGTGAGTGTAATGTTTACTGTTCATTTTTATTGTTTATTTCACTTTTGTTTATGATGTTAACCCCCTATAATTGAATTGAATTGAGAGGGAGATAGACAAAGAGAGAGAGAGAGAGAGAGAGAGAGAGAGAGAGAGAGAGAGAGAAAGAGAAAGAGAGAGCGATATAGCTTTGTGCTCACTGAGTTGAAACCAATGGGACACACAGATGAAGAGTGACATGATGGAGAGTTTTAGAAGGAGGGACCACTGTTCATTTGGCACAGCTAGAGAGCACTAGACAGACAGGAGGAGAGCTTACAGACAGAAAACGATAAAGCTTTGCTCACTGAGATGAAACCAAGTCTTTCCCTAACCTCCCCATAATAAAATCACAATCTCAGTCTTAACCCAGTGAATCAAGGTGTTAGGGGCTCTCCTCTCCTTATGGTGGTGTGTTTCATCAACTAGCTAATGGAGAGCAGATGTGGAGGTATTTCACAAGTGCGGCTTCGGAAAACATTCCTGCACATAAATCCAATTAACTTGAAAACTGGACGCAGGCAGGCGACCGCCCGCTCCAAATCCAATTGACTTAGGTAATGTAGTTAGAAGGATGAACAACAGAGGATGGAGAGATATAGACAGTCTGCGTTGTGCCTACGTCAAGGCTAAAGGCTAATTGATTTAGCACGCTGAAGCTGAGGTAAGCTAAAGTAAACTGCCGTGGTTATTCACACGAGTCACTGTTTTGGTTTATCTGGAAGTTGTCAAAGCATGAGACAGACACATTTGTAGCTGGTGGTCACTTGAGTTGCAAAACCCAGGGTGTTAAACACATGCTGGCTGACTAAACGAGGGTGAGCGTCCTTTTCTCTGGGGGCAGCAGAAAGTCTGGGTGAGGATCCAATACTTTACCTCTAATCACAGATCTAGGATCAGATCACCCAAACCCTAACACCTATACTGAACACAAACATCTGACTCTGGACCAGTAGTTATGGGCAACTTCTACCAACAGTGCAACGGCTAAGCTGGGAGACCATCACGGGGATATAAAAGCTCTTAGTTGGTGTGGCCGCAGCTGCAAGTTTGTCTGGCACCTCATTCACTGCTAACTGGCTCCACGTGTGTAGGGGGACAAGCCTAAATAAATTAGCCTCCCCTTCCCCCCCTGCCACCATAGACCCCCATCCACGCCTGCCCTTGGCGCAAGGCCCTTTTAGTGGCACAGCGGGACTGCTGTGGTCTTGTGTGGCTTTATTAACTGGGTTGGGGCGTGGAGAGGTGAGATTGGGGGAGGGGGACAGGGAGGAGAGAGTCCCACCAGGTGCTAATAGATTTCCTGCAGTTTTGAAACGTTTGTTTGTGTGGGACCCCTGGAATGGCGTAGGGTTTCATCTGTGGCAAATTACCTGGACCGGGGTTTGACCTCCCTGCAACACTCCTGGCCCAGACACACACTCCTGGACAGATGTGAATACACACACCCAGAAATACGCGCCTACACACCTTTCCGTCATTCCTTAACTCCACCCACTCTCAGCCACCCACCCTCAAAGACATACACTAAAAAAATGCAACTCTCTTCACACGCATGTCTGTACACCTCCTGCTAACCAAACAAACACATTAACACCTGATGTGCAAACAGTCACATTTCAAAACTAGCCAACCTTTTGAGAGCTGCTGTGAGGGAGGCAGACTTGCATGTGTTTGTTTCCCTCCCCTCATGTGTGTGTGAGTCTGTGTCTGTAAGTCTTTGTGTGTGTCTGTGTGTGTGAGTCTATGGGGTTTATGGTTGTGTGAGTGGTCCAGGCAGGGGGGGGGGGTCTGGCATCGGGACTGTGTGTATGAGTCAGAGCAGTAAGTGACCTAAAGCAGGGGAGACAGTGTGTGTGTTGCATCTTCTCTCCAAAACAAGCAGCTGTGGGCCCTCTCTGGGAGTCACACACACAAACATGGTATACAGGGCTATCGTGTCAGAAGATGTTTATCTGAACGAGCAGGCAGCTCCCTGTGTGCCCCAGTCTCTGCCTCTTAATCACAGGCCCGTTATTACATTCTACGCCCCAGAACTGCTGCCTCTCAGCCCAAATCACAGTCACACACACCTGGCCCTCACAGCTGAGGAAATAACTCACTCTGCTTGATCACAAAGATGTCTGGATGTCTGCTTTTTGTCTGCATGTGTTATGTCAGTGTCTAAGTTCTAGATTCATTCAGATCAAGCGTTAACCTGCGATAGCCGGCACCTGGTGTTTTGGCGGTGTACAAGCTGTAACTGCGTTAGAACGGTCAAATCGGTGAGAAGCTGCTCTTGGGATTATTGTCAAGAAGCCACACCCGTCCCACTCGTGTTAGAAGATCAGAACCAGAAAGTGTAGGCTATATAGAAATAATGACACTCAAATTGAAAATCATTAAACAAAAAATGATTCTATCAGCCTAATGGAGCTGTAATCACATCTCACATTCCAGTGGTTCAACTTGTAAACAAGGCTGCATGGAAATTCTCTTAATGCGACTCTGTGCAGCCAATGGCTGTGTCCGTTTTAGGTATAATGCCAGGTATTATGTAATATATACTGTATATAATCTGTCTGTCTGTCTTTTTTATTATGCTCGTCAGTCCATCTGTCTTTTGTATTGGTCTTGTTTGTCTTCTGCCTGTATGATTGTCCATCCATCCTTCAATCCCTAAATCCACCCACCCACCCACCCACCCACCCACCCACCCACCCACCCACCCACCCACCCGTGGAGGCTGTTGAGGGGAGAACGTCTCATAATAATGGCCGGAACAGAGCAAATGGAACGGCATCAAACACATGGAAATCATGTGTTTGATGTATTGGATATCATTCCACTGATCCCGCTCCAGTCATTACCAACAGCCTGTTCTACCCAATGAAGGTTCCACCAACCTCCTGTGCCACCCACCCATCCATCTCTCTCTGTTAACCCATCCACATAGTAAAGACATATGATTGTGTCTTGCTGTTTATCAGTGGTTCAGCAGTTTAACACACATACCAGACTCTTTCACAACACAATGGGCATTTCCCTTTTCCTTTCCGTCTGTACACAAACCACTTCTTTCCTTGTCTCTATGACCGTCTGGCCTCCAGTCATTATTCCAGCTAAGAGAGTTGACGTGCGAGCGCCAGTCACGCAGGTGATTTTTGTCAGTGTAATGAGAACCACATCAAACTATCAGCACTGGTCATGCTGCTCAATGAGGCGGGACTCGGCCAGGCTGGACCACATCTGCCTGGGGGTACGATACATTAGGGAGGGCGATTCACTTTCACAACGGCCAGAACATGAAAGGAACATGAAAAGGGAGCGCTACCAGACTGCAGCAATTTACAGCCAAGAGTGTGCTGAAACAACCAGCAGACGAGTCACCCAGCGAGAGTTAGTGACAGCTGAAGGTAGAGCTACTTCAGTGCAGAGATTGGGGAGTGGTTGCATAGGTGGAGGGGAGTTTGGAATGGAAGTCATATTGGAGGGAAGGTGGGGGGCTGCACCAAGGGGGACGGGGGGCAAGTGGTTACCACCAAACACACACCGCACGCCATAAAACGTATAAATACTAACTAAAGCACATGGCCCTTGGCAGGTTACCTACTGTGGCAGGTGGCCCAAAATAAGGGGCTGCTACAAAGCATCTGTGCCCTATAGCTTAATACATGACTTGTAATTATTATAGGTAAATGTAACTGGTCTCCAAATCTGTGGATAACTCGAAGAGGCCCACTTCCATAAACAGAAGTATTCTGGCATGGATATGATCAAATCAAATCAAAGTTTATTTGTCACATGCGCTGAATACAACAGTGAAATGCTTACTTACAGGCTCTAACCAATAGTGCAAAAAAGGTATTAGGTGAACAATAGGTAGGTAAAGAAATAAACAACAGTACAAAGACAGGCTATATACAGTAGCGAGGCTATAAAAGTAGCAAGGCTATATACAGACACCGGTTAGTCAGGCTGATTGAGGTAGTATGTACATGTAGATATGGCTAAAGTGGCTATGCATATATGATGAACAGAGAGTAGCAGTAGCGTAAAAGAGGGGTTGGCTGGTGGTGGGTGGGACACAATGCAGATAACCCGGTTAGCCAATGTGCGGGAGCACTAGTTGGTCGGGCCAATTGAGGTAGTATGTACATAAATGTATAGTTAAAGTGACTATGCATATATGATAAACAGAGAGTATCAGCAGCGTAAAAAGAGGGGTTGGGGGGGGCACACAATGCAAATTGTCCGGGTAGCCATTTGATTACCTGTTCAGGAGTCTTATGGCTTGGGGGTAAAAACTGTTGAGAAGCCTTTTTGTCCTAGACTTGGCACTCCGGTACCGCTTGCCATGCGGTAGTAGAGAGAACAGTCTATGACAGGGGTGGCTGGGGTCTTTGACAATTTTTGGGCCTACCTCTGACACCGCCTGGTGTAGAGGTCCTCGATGGCAGGGAGCTTCGCCCAAGTGATGTACTGGGCCGTACGCATTACTCTCTGTAGTGCCTTGCGGTCGGAGTCCGAGCAGTTGCCATACCAGGCAGTGAGGCAACCAGTCAGGATGCTCTCAATATTGCAGCTGTGGAACCTTTTGAGTATCTGAGGACCCATGCCAAATATTTTTAGTTTCCTGAGGGGGAATAGGCTTTGTCGTGCTCTCATCACGGCTGTCTTGGTGTGTTTGGACCATGTTAGTTTGTTGGTGATGTGGACACCAATGAACTTGAAGCTCTCAACCTGCTCAACTACAGCCCCGACGATGAGAATGGGGGCGTGCTTGGTCCCCCTTTTTCTGTAGTCCACAATGATCTCCTTTGTCTTGGTTACGTTGAGGGAGAGGTTGTTATTCTGGCACCACCAGGCCAGGTCTTTGACCTCCTCCCTATAGGCTGTCGTCGTTGTCGGTGATCAGGCCTGCCACTGTTGGGTTGTCTGCAAACTTAATGATGGTGTTGGAGTCGTGCCTAGCCACGCAGTCGTGGGTGAACCCCTGAGGGGTTCCAGTGTTGAGGATCAGTGAGGCAGATGTGTTGCTACCTACCCTCACCACCTGGGGGCGGCCCATCAGGAAGTCCAGGATCCAGTTGCAGAGGGAGGTGTTTAGTCCCAGGATCCTTAGCTTAGTGATGAACTTTGAGGGCACTATGGTGTTGAATGCTGAGCTGTAGTCAATGAATAGCATTCACACGTAGGTGTTCCTTTTGTCCAGGTGGAAAGGGCAGTGTGGAGTGCAATAGAGATTGCATCATCTGTGGATCTGTTTGGGCGGTATGCAAATTGGAGTGGGTCTAGGGTTTCTGGGATAATGGTGTTGATGTGAGCCATTACCAGCCTTTCAAAGCACTTCATGGCTACGGACATGAGTGCTACGGGTCTGTAGTCATTTGGGAAGGTTGCCTTAATGATCTTGAGCACAGGGACTATGGTGGTCTGCTTGAAACATGTTAGTATTACAGACTCAGTCAGGGACATGTTGAAAATGTCCGTCTGGCCCCGTGGCCTTGTGAATGTTGACCTGTTTAAAGGTCTAACGTCGGCTACGGAGAGCATGATCACACAGTTGTCCAGAACAGCTGATGCTCTCATGCATGCCTCAGTGTTGCTTGCCTCGAAGCGAGCATAGAAGTGATTTAGCTAGTCTGGTAGGCTTGTGTCACTGGGCAGCTCGCGGCTTTGCTTCCCTTTGTAGTCTGTAATAGTTTGAAGCCCTGCCACATAAGACGAGCGTCGGAGCCGGTGTAGTATGATTCAATCTTAGCCCTGTATTGGTGCTTTGCCTGTTTGATGGTTCGTCGGAGGGCATAGCAGGATTTCTTATAAGCTTCCCGGTTAGAGTCTTGAAAGTGGCAGCTCTACCCGTTTAGCTCAGTGAGGATGCTGCCAGTAATCCATGGCTTTTGGTTGGGGTATGTACGTACAGTCACTGTGGGGACGATGCACTTATTGATAAAGCCAGTGACTGATGTGGTGTACTCCTCAGTGCAATTGGAAGAATCCAGGAACATGTTCCAGTCTGCGATAGCAAAACAGTCCTGTAGCTTAGCATCTGCTTTATTTGACCACTTTTTTATAGACCGAGTCACTGGTGCTTCCTGCTTTATTTTTTGCTTGTAAGCAGGAATCAGGAGGATTTACAGAATTTACCAAATGGAGGGCGAGGGAGAGCTTTGTACGCATCTCTGTGTGTGGAGTACAGGTGATCTAGAATTTTTTTCCCTCTGGTTGCGCATTTAACATGTTGATAGAGATTAGGTTAAACTGATTTAAGTTTCCCTGCATTAATTTTTGCGGCCACTAGGAGCGCCGCCTCTGGTTGAGCGGTTTCCTGTTTGCTTATTTCCTTATACAGTTGACTGAGTTCGGTCTTAGTGCCAGCATCTGTCTGGCACTAAGACTGTGGTGGTAAATAAACAGCCACGAAAAGTATAGATGAAAACATTCTTGGCAAAAAGTGTGGTCTACAGTTTATTATAAGATACTCAACTTCAGGTGAGAAAAATCTAGAGACTTCCTTAGATTTCGTCCACCACCTGTTGTTTACATATATGCATAGCCCGCCAAAAATCACAGACTGACAAAATTTCATGACCGCCACAGCCCTAGCTGGTATCTCTTTAAATCGGAGGACAGGCTCAATGGATGGAATGGAATAAATGGAATGGTATTAATACCATTTCAGCCATTCCATTCCAGTCATTTCTATGAGCCTTCCACCTCTTACCAGCCTCCACTGTATTCAGTAGGCAGTGCCTGTTTTAAAAAGGCTGCCTGGCCCCTGTATGCTATCCCGATGGGCCCCCTGACGCAGGAACCCTGTGTAAACGTTTACTGTAATCTTCTCTCTTTTACATGTCATCTAATCTCTAATGATGACTGGAAGAGTGAGCTGGGGACCTGCGAGCTGGGGACCAAGGACCTTGAGGTCATTGGCCAGCTATCGTACATGAGAGTGGTGCTGCACAAACAGACCTACGGAAAAGCAAACACAATCTAAATATAAACGTCTCAGTTGTCCTAAATTGGGGTCCCAATCCTATTCCCGTTCAAATCTCATAGGATTAAGATGTTGAACACCGTCAAAAGACCGTAATGGCCATCCCGACAAAGGCAAGTGAAACCTGCTTACGAGGCCTTTAGAAAAGGAAATTCAAAGCTATGTCAAACCAGGAGATCTGCAAACAAACACGGTTCTATAGAAACACAATGGACTTCAATTGGGATGTTGATAATGCCTTGAAGTTGCACTGAGAAGCCTGGAGACTCAGAGTTTTGAAACGGGCTCAACCAAAACCTCATCAAAGTCTAGGTGGTCTGATCTTCTCTGTCTTTTGTTGGTTGAGGTTTAGAATGTTGCTTTTTCTGCAGCTCTTAACAGCTTCCCACAAAGCTGTTCTCTCATCATCTATCCCCACAACTACTACACTGGACCACATGTATCTTTCGGTATCTCTGTCAGTTTTGGGGGGCTCAGTAGGATTTCACTGTGGGTACTTACGTCTTTGGATGTCTCCATTTCATCACCATCAACACATATAGTTTAACACATTTCTCAATTATAGACATATTTCAAATGACAGTCTTAAACGATTGACCATATCCCCATAAGCCAGTGTTACATTTGTTAAGAGTGAATGTTAAGGTGAATGCATTAGCTCATTCTAAAGGGATTACGTAACAGCCTATCAGCATGTAAATATTGTGCCAACATTCCTTCCCACCAGTGAAGTGCAAGTAATAGACTCCATTTAAACAGTGCATTAGGGTTAACTCACCTAAACCACCACCAATGTGCAGTTCCACCATCTCTGTGATGCTTGGCGCCCATTTTGCATCTGTATTTCTGTTCACTAGTAATGAAATACATTTCTTTATGCGAACATATCGTGGGGCATCCAGTGACTGCAGTTCCCATCAGATATGGATCAACACAAAGCTGAAACGCCGAAACTCAGATAACAATCAAAAACACAACATGACCGAGCCAGAACATAAACTGGAGGGGCCATCTTGGAAACCAGACACAGAAAGCAGAGCCTCTGGCACCGAGTACTTAGTGTCATGTCGAGGTGACCAGAGGTGTCATGGCCATATATTTTTGTTGTTGTTGTTGTTGTTTCCCTCTGATATTACTAGCCACATAGCAATTTTATGAAGTTTGCTTTAGTTACCCCATATAGGTACCCAATCTCCCAAACTCATAACTAGCTACCAAGATGCCATTTCAGGCTATCAATCAAGTTAGAGTAGCTAGCTTGTCTAACTACAGGTAACTGCCAAAATAAAAGAAACACCAACATAAAGTGTCTTAATAGGGCATTGGGCCACCATGAGCCAGAACAGCTTCAATGTGCCTTGGCATAGATTCTACTAGTGTCTGGAACTCTATTGGAGGGATGCGACACTATTCTTCAACGAGAAATTCCATTGTTTAGTGTTTTGTTGATTCGTTGTGGAAAACACTGTCTCAGGCACCGCTCCAGAATCTCCCATAAGTGTTCCATTGAGTTGAGCTCTGGTGACTGAGACGGCCATGGCATATGGTTTACATCGTTTTCATGCTCATCAAACCATTCAGTGACCACTCGTGCCCTGTGGATGGTAGCCAAAATGATGGCCTGCCCAGTATTTTTTATACATGACCGTATGCATAATGATTTGTTAATTGCTTAATTAACTTTCAATATACTTTGTATCCCACATTTACTCAAGCATTTCCATTATTTTGGTAGTTACCTGTATTTTAGCTGGCCTGCCTGCTGGCAAGGTTGGTAGACTTTATAAAAGCAAGCAAGGGTCTGCTTTCTGTGTCTGGTTTCCAAGATGGCCCCTCCAGTTTATGTTCTGGCTCGGTCATGTTGTGTTTTTGATTGTTATCTGAGTTTCGGCGTTTCAGCTTTGTGTTGATCCATATCTGATGGGAACTGGACCATGCCTCAGGACTACCTGGTATGATGACTCCTTGCTGTCCCCAGTCCACCTGGCCGTGCTGCTGCTCCAGTTTCAACTGTTCTGCCTGCGGCTATGGAACCCTGACCTGTTCACCGGACGTGCTTGTTGCACCCTCGACAACTACTATGATTATTATTATTTGACCATGCTGGTCATTTATGAACATTAACATTTTAACATTTTGACCATGTTCTGTTATAATATCCACCCTGCACAGCCAGAAGAGGACTGGCCACCCCTCATAGCCTGGTTCCTCTCTAGGTTTCTTCCTAGGTTTTTGGCCTTTCTAGGGAGTTTTTCCTAGGGAGTTTTTCCTAGCCACCGTGCTTCTTTCACATGCTTTGCTTGCTGTTTGGGGTTTTAGGCTGGGTTTCTGTACAGCACTTTGAGAATATCAGCTGATGTACGAAGGGCTATATAAAAATAAATTTGATTTGATTTGATTTTGATTCAATAACTAAATGTACTGAATAAGACTCACATTCCTTTCATACCCAGGTCTTAGCAGAGAAGCATTTTATTATGTTTCTTTAAAAAAAGAACCACCGGCAGGAGGATACAGACAGCTCAAGAGGTGTGATTAGATATGCAGAAACATTCATTTTTTACATAGAATTAAGTATACTGATTATGGCTCTTGATTGCATGAAAAAAGCTGTTTCAGGTGTTTGAAAAATCCCAAATTCTCCAACTACCGGACAGGGGGACTAGCCCCCCCTTCCACCCCTCAGCCATCCTCATGTACTTTGTGCCCCCTCAGATTTTTGTGGTGCATGATGCCCCCGGGGGTGGCCACTCATCCATATCTGGCATAAAAAAACACTTTCTGAAGAAACTCTACCCGTGAATTGGAGTCCAAATAGAAAACCCATGACATGCAGATGTAGCATACCCAGAAGCAAGTTTTGGTAACACTTACCCATCCAGATATACTGCTTTATAACTTTGTATAAGCACATGTGAACCTTGTCTTATAACAAGGCTTATAATATGTTAGGTCTCTCTATATCGGGAGTCGGTAATAGGCTGCCCGCAGGCCAAAACCGGCCAGCTGGGTTTAGTTTTGGGTCAAAAAAGACTAAAATCACCAGGAATTCAGCTAAACATTTGTTTAATTTAGATAATGTATTCGCATATATTCCCACTTAAGAGACATATGTGATCGTGTCTCAATGTAATCCAGGCATGAAATGATTGTTATTTTCAAATATAACCTTTTTTGGGGCTTAGTTGTGGTCAATTTGCAGTGTACAAATTAGTATAATTATGTTCTGACTCCCCGACCATCTGCTCTGACAAAAATGGGCTGGGTCTATATCTATTTGCCTACCCCTGCACTATACGTTACATTTTCAACGGACTTAAACTGACATTATAAAAGGGCTCATACATGCTCATGACAAGTCCTACAATGCATTATAACTGGATTATTTAGGTAAAGTGTTACCCATTTTTTTAGCAAGGTACACAAGCATCTATTTACTAAAACATATTCCAATGAAAGAGTAGAGGCTGCAGACTGAGCATGCAGTCTAGTTTGAAATATAGGTCAAGGGATTGGATGTGTCATGTGCCAAAAGGTCAGCCAAAATGTGAAGTGATATGTCCAATGAACGTTTGCCAACTAACGTTATGGGACTCTGCTCAGCTCTGCCATTTGCTGCTGAAAGCTATGGCATTTCACTGCTGAGTTTGACCTTCACTACGCCCTACTACAGACTCCATACAATGTTTATGGTTTATCTTTATAGTTTATGATATTATTACAACTTCTTACAAAGAGACAGTGAGGGAACGACTGAGCCGTTCCATAGTGCTTTGGTCGTAATTGTTATGGTCAATTTCCTGCTCGGGGTCTGTAAAATATGTAATTTCATATTATTGCTCTCTGCTTAGTCATTTCCACAGCTGTGCTACCAGTAATAAAGACTGTTTTATTAATCATAAATACTAAAGGCATTGTAATTGGACTCATTAAAATGTCCCTTAGCACCAGAGAGACTTATGCGTTCCTTCTTGGTGCCTGCAGTATATCATACAGTATACGGGACAATTTTAACGTTGATCATAAGGGGTAAAATGAGCATGTAGTCTGTCTTTGGGGGGCTGTGAGGGAGTATGTGGCTATGGAGGTAGACTTGACAGCAGTTGGTTTCAGGTTCAAGTCTGAGAAGGATCTCTGCTACCGACTAAGCCAATTTACATTTGATAAACATACTGTCGGAGAAGGGGGATTACACTGTACATGAAAAAGCTGGCGCTCTCAAATCTTCATACAGTTGAAGTCGGAAGTTTACATACACTTATGTTGGAGTCATTAAAACTCGCTTTCAACCAGTCCACACATTTCTTGTTAACAAACTACAGTTTTGGCAAGTCGATTAGGACATCTACTTTGTGCATGACACAAGTACTTTTTCCAAAAATTGTTTACAGATTATTTCACTTATAATTCACTGTATCACAATTCCAGTGGGTCAGAAGTTTACATGAACTAAGTTGACTGTGCATTTAAACAGCTTGGAAAATGACAGAAAATTATGTAATGGCTTTAGAAGCTTCTGATAGGCTAATTGACATAATTTGAGTCAATTGGAGGTGTACCTGTGGATGTATTTCAAGGCCTACCTTCAAAGTCAGTGCCTCTTTACTTGACATCATGGGAAAAATCTAAAGAAATCAGCCAAGACCTCAGAAAAATAATTGTAGACCTCCACAAGTCTGGTTCATCCTTGGGAGCAATTTCCAAATGCCTGAAGGTACCACGTTCATTTGTACAAACAATAGTACGCAAGTATAAACACCATGGGACCACGCAGCCGTCATACCGCTCAGGAAGGAGACGCATTCTGTCTCCTAGAGATGAACGTACTTTGGTGCGAAAAGTGCAAATCAATTCCAGAAAAACAGCAAAAGGACCTTGTGAAGATGCTGGAGGAAACGGGTACAAAAGTATCTATATCCACAGTAAAACGAGTCCTATATCGACATAACCTGAAAGGTCGCTCAGCAAGGAAGAAGCCACTGCTCCAAAACTGCCTTAAAAAAAACCAGAAAAAAGTTTGCAACTGCACATGGGGACAAAGATCGTACTTTTTGGAGAAATGTCCTCTGGTCTGATGAAACAAAAATAGAACTGTTTGGCCATAATGACCATCGTTATGTTTGGAGGAAAAAGGGGGAGGCTTGCAAGCCGAAGAACACTATCCCAACCGTGACGCACGGGGGTGGCAGCGTCATGTTGTGGTGTGCTTTTCTGCAGGAGGGACTGGTGCACTTCACAAAATAGATGTTATCATGAGGAAGGAAAATTATGTGGATATATTGAAGCAACATCTCAAGACATCAGTCAGGAAGTTAAAGTTTGGTAGCAAATGGGTCTTCCAAATGGACAGTGACCCCAAGCATACTTCCAAAGTTGTGGCAAAATGGCTTAAGGACAGTGGCCATCACAAAGCCCTGACCTCAATCCCATAGAGAATTTGTGGGCAGAACTGAAAAAACATGTGCGAGCAAGGAGGCCTACAAACCTGACTCAGTTACACCAGCTCTGTTCAAGAGGAAGGGGCCAAAATTCACGCAATTTATTGTGGAAACCTTGTGGAAGGTTTGACCCAAGTTAAACAATTTAAAGGCAATGCTACCAAATACTAATTCCGTGTATTGTAACCTTCTGACAAACTGGGAATGTGATGAATGAAATTAAAGCTGAAACAAAATCACTCTCTACTATTATTCTGACATTTCAGATTCTTAAAATGAAGTGGCGATCCTAACTGATCTAATTCAGGGAATTTTTACTAGGATTAAATGTCAGGAATTGTGAAAAACTGAATTTAAATGTGTTTGGCTGAGGTGTAAGTAAACTTCCAACTTCAACTGTAAATGTGTCCGCTAAGCAAATTCAATGTCATAACCACAGAGAGATATAGATATTCTTCACTTTCACTTCCTGGATGTTGTTGTTGGCCCGGCCTCAATTCTCATCCCTGATTGGCCGGTGGGAGTCCCTGGGGGACACTGGGATAGCAGACTGCAGCTTATTTCAGTATCTCACACACATTGTGGGGAAAACTGGGAAATATGTTTTGGCAACATTACAGTAACAGTAAGTCAATCTGGGTTGGGGAGGAAAGGGCCCAGAACTGCAAGAGGACGCCATTCAATAGCTAATGAGAAAGTTTTATTCTGAATATACTGTATTTGCACATGAATAAACATTTTCCAGGATTATAAACATTACTATTTTCTTTCTTTCGTCCGAGAATAATAACAGTATCGTACAAATTTATACATAACTGATTCAGGCGAATCAAGTTCCACAAAAGTGTAACATCTTAAAAGCACAATCAAGGGAGATTGACGGGGAGGCCCACCAATAGCCTGTCAAAAGGGAGGCTGACAAGGGGAGATTAGTGGATAGGTCCACCAATGGTCTGCCATGAAAACGCTGGCAGAGAAAGATTGGGGGGCGGTCCCACCAATAGCCTGACATAGTGTGGCAGGCATGGGACACTCCCCTTAAAACACACACTGAGCGTTCTTGAGAAGAAAAAAAAAAGAGTCCAGAAAAAGCATAACCCACACAATCCACACAGAGCACCACAGCATCGAAAAACACTTCCAATCACTCTGCTAATATGTTATTCCTGAGGTGACAGCATCTGATTTTAGCCCTTAGAGTGGCATGAAATAACCAGACACCATTTCCCAAGGGTCTCGTCTGGTCTTGAATGTGACAATCTGTGACAGAGGAAAAAATATGTATTGTCACATACACCGGAGAGGTGCAGTGAATTGTGTTGTTTTACAGGGTCAGCATAGTAGTACGGTGGACCTGGAGCAAATTAGGGTTAAGTGCCTTGCTCAAGGGCAAATTGAACGATTTTTCACCTTGTCGGCTCGTGCATTCGAACCAGTGACATCTCGGTTACTGGCCCAACGCTCTAACCGCTAGGCCACTGCGCTCACTCAGACCAGGGCGGTACCAAATGCTGTCTCCTCAAGAGAAAGGCAGTAGAAGCTGTATCGTTATCATATCATAAACAAACACCCAACAAACCCACGGTATTATGCTTCCCATCCCAACGTTACACACCAAAGCAGGAGAAGAAAGAGGATACTTTATCTCATTGCCTGCCACTGATACAGTATCATGGCATTATCATGCAACACAGGGAAAATAGATGAGATTTGCATTTATTCAATCCTAAACGTTGCATAAACGTTAGTAATAGGTTTCTCGGTAAACAGAGAAAGAGAGTCCTATGGCACTTGATATTCTTGAATGTTCTTAGATATTGAGGGTCTTAAATACCAGTATGTTAGTTAGTTTCCCCACAGAACATTGAAACAACCAATATGGGACCCTAAATGTCACCTCAGACCACTCGTATAGTTTTGGACATGACAGCAGTCCGCCTTTGGTGATGGTGCTCGAGTTTCACCACATAACATATTGGCAAATAATCATAGCTTAAGACTGGGATCATAACAAAAGTCCCCTTCCTCTTCAGTGTTTCAGAGAAATGGAAAAAGCCCAGATGGATTTTATTCTGGGTGACGTAAGAACGCTTTTGTAATTATAATTTAAGCAATGATAATGAGGTGAGGGAGAAGTATTTGAATGGCACTAGAGACCACACAGCGTAATCATGTAGTTTCCCAACTCTACACTGAATTGACTATGTGGTTTCCGGAGTCCATATGCCATATGTTTTCAAAGGAAACAATGCGTGAATGTTTCTGACATTACCCCAAGGTTCCTTTAAAGTCCCTGTTTTGGCAGTTGTTTGCATTTTCATTTACAGCAATTAATTCAATGAAGTATTACTAATACTAGTCTTAAGCAAGTTATCGGAAACTATGATTGTCAATTGTTATCGAATCGATTGTCTGAAATGATCTTTTTTAGTGCTTAAGAGGTCAATTCAGTGCCAGGAACTCCTCTATATTTGCTCTACAACAGATCAGTAACACTAATCGACCATCAGATCACGTCCCAGTCGAATTAGCTGAATTGCATCACAAAGAAAAAACATTTTTTTAAAGCACAGCATATCTACCATGTCCCTCTTTTGAACCATGTTCAAATATTAAACGAATACAATCAATTTAGAGGAATTGTTGATATTCTGACGTGATAATAAAACCGTTTTTTAATAAAAACGTTTTTCTACAACGTTGAATAAAGAAACTTAACCTTATGTCTCTTTCACTCAAAAGTTAATCCACTGCATAATCATTTGGCTAGACTGATTGACGGGTCCAGATTTGGTCCTGAATAAAATGAGGCACATTTCTGTTATTTCTTATGTAGTATTTTGGCAGCTGTTCTTGTGGAGAAATGAGTTAGCAGGTGTATACCATAGTATAGTACACTCAGAAAGACAGTATCCTATTGTCAATCTGTCTTGAATCTCTAATTCATAAAGTTAAAGTACCAGAACCACAAGGCACACAAAAACTAAGAAAGTACAACAGGACTGATATCCACACTGATATGAATGAATTTAGATTGTATTGTATCGATAGACATTCTCAAGAGGTCTTAAAGCAATTTCCGTTTTAAGGGGGATATTCACTTTGCAACGAGGTGCAATTGTTTTTGATTTGGGGAAATGTTCTCTTCAATAGCGGGCAGAACATTGTGAGAAAGACAGATTCTTGTAGTTGCAAGTCACATATTCAACTATACTCAAATCAAGAAGTGATACATAAGCAAGCACAAATAAACTGTCATGTACCAAAGTCTACATTTCATACATCCCTCCTACTCTCTCTTCATTTTATATCCATTGTATTGACGCATTGAAATCAATCAAAAAAGAATGGCATTAAAGCCAACATAACACAGTAGCATGCAGCTATGCCCTTCATCCTAATAAAAAACAAAAACAAACTTAAATATTCAAATGAATACCAAACACATCAAGTTTCCTTCAGGTCAGTAGCCACACAGTCAAATAAATAAAGCTAAAGGGTTTGTCTGACTAAGAATCAACATGGCACTAGAGATTAGACCAATGAGCGCACTAGAGGCCAGCCGGGGTGCCCTGATTGGTCAACTGCAATTTGGCAATGATGGTTAGTTCAAAGGGACCAGATACCAAGACGGTAGGACCTGACATTGACCATTTGTGGTCAGGGTTGAGGGAGAAGTGGTTGACCGCAAACAGAAAGGGATCCATCACTTCAAACAGGTGATAGTGAGTGGGGGCAAAAGGGTTCATATGTGACCACGTACTGTATATGAATGAATATGATGGTCGTACACCACATCTGTACAAGAGGACAACAGCGTGAATGTAAATGTGTTGCTACTTTTAAATGGCAGTTGAAACAAACAGAATAATGCCAAAAAATGTAAAATATAAAATACTGATTTCTGACTTTCTATTAAACAACTTATTGCAACTTCAACAAAACAAACAAACATTTCAATACTGAGTAACAAGCCACTGCAAAACGCTTTGAAGTAAATAAATAACTTTGTGACAAACACAACGGGATGGTTGCGAAGTGCAGCACTGTTTCTGGCAGTGTTGAATAAAAATCTACGGGGATCTCTTTTAGAACATCACAAAAACCTCAAAAACCTAAAAGGAACCCAAAAGGAAGAGGCAGTCCTTTCACTTTCCCCCTGGCACTGTAAGGCAGTCCAACCTGTAGCATTCGCAGGGTTGTCATCATCGAGCCAAACAAAGGTCAAAGTTCACCACTCAATCACCTCGATCTCCCTAAGCTCAGATGGCTGGAAGCTCAGACGGCTGGAGGGGAAAAGTCAGGGGTCAGGGATGAAAGTTCTCGCTTAGAATTTTTTTTACATCCCGCCGACGTTAACTTTCCTCCCTTTCTCCCACCCCTGGGTGAAGAAATGTAACGAAACCCTTGAAAAACACAAATATCCCAAAAGAAGATCTGTCAGGATGTGGTTTCAGATGTTTTTTTTGTTTTAGCGTTCGTCGTTTTGAGGCAGCGTTGCATGCCGGTTGCCGGGGGCAACCGGGGTCTTCAGAGGTCACGAGGGAATGGCGTGATGAGTTGAGCCGGCCAGAAGCCAGAGCAGGGCCAGCTGCAGCGCCACCATGGCCAACAGGGACGGGCTCAGAGCGGACGCCCCACCACAGTCAAAGTCCTCCTCCTGTGACCACGGCAACAAGGGGGGGAGGAGGAAGGTGGCAGGGGGACATGTTAGTGACAGACACAACCAAGTTGATGACCTTCTGATCCTGCTGACTAAAAGATAATGGGTTGAGTAGGGGTACAACAGCCCAGTATGTCTTACATATTCATAAAGCTATGTTTGATGACATAATAGCAAGGTATAATGGTACTAGACTGCATATCCACACTGAATAGAGAATGGGGTATGTATGGAATAATTGTAATCTGAGTATGGAATAATCCATGTCGGATAATCTGATGTCTGATAATCTGTACAGCTCTAGAGTGGAACGTAATAACAAAACATTTTCAGACATATATAATTTGCTACATGATAAAATAAATAATAATTTGTTAGAGTTAAATTAGGAAGCAAGGGCCTGCGTTAGCTAGCATCTAGATTAGTAAACACATGTCAGTAGACAAACAGACAGATAAAGAGAGATGGACAGAAATACATAGTATGATACTAAGAAAAAGGGATAGAGAGAGAAAGAAAGAAAGAAAGAAAGAAAGAAAGAAAGAAAGAAAGAAAGAAAGAAAGAAAGAAAGAGAAAGAGGGAAAGAGCTTGATGGGACTGACCCGAGACAGCACATGAACAGTGGCAGCAGTAACATGAGCAGAGAGGAGGCCAATGGAGAGCCTGCGCTCGTCGGGCACATGTGCTCATCCTAACCATCAACAGCCAATCAAAGAGCAGGAAAGAAACAGAGAGAAAGAGAAAGTCATGCAGCAAACATTCCACAGTTAGCAGTTAGAAAGTCCATGTGCAAAGTGAATGGGCAGAAGAACAGAGAAAACAAAACACTTTGTGGAAAGGAGAAGAGAGAGAAACAGAGAGAAGCATCTAAATAGAAGGAAGGTGTGTGTGTGTCTACGTCTGTGTGTGTCTACATATGTATGTGTGTGTGAGTGAGTGAGTGAGTGAGTGAGTGAGTGAGTGAGTGAGTGAGTGAGTGAGTGAGTGAGTGAGTGAGTGAGTGAGAGTGTGTAATTGAGTGTGTGTGTAAGAGAAAGAGTGCAAGCATAAGAAGTTAACTCCATCATGAAACTTTGAGAAACCAAAAGGTTCGCCACTGAGATAAGACCAGTCTGAAAAACAAACCAAAGCATTCAAGTGCAGAGATTTCACACAAAGGATTTTAGTCATATACACTAAATATTTGCTTACTCTTGAACCACAGTGCAGTATGTCAATAACTGCCAATAACTTGTATTTGTGTGGGAAATCTCTGCACATATAGTAATCCAAAGACAAGAGTAGAGAAAGAGGCAGCCATTTTGAGTAAAAGATGGAACATTAACGAGAGAATTATGCACAAAGAGAAAAGCACATGCATTGTGAAAACATATTAGTGTATTGTGAGTATTGACATTGTGACGTTAAATTTGACGGTTGCCATTTTTAAACACAGAGGATGACGAAATAATGATGTGACCTACCCTCTCGTTGTTGTCGAAACAGGCATCTGGACCTTTTCGGAACCTTGGTTTCTCAGCCATTTCACATGGGTCTGGTCCCTCAGCTACATCAAGCCATTTAGGAAATAAACCATTGGTTCTGGTAGCTCAATTGGCTAGAATATATCTACTGAACAAAAATAGACACGCAACATGTGAAAATTATTGGTCCCATGTTTCATGAGCTGAAATAAGTTATCCCAGAAATGTTCCATACATACAAAAAGCGTATTTCTCTCAAACTTTGTGCACAAATTTGTTTACACCCCTGTTAGTGAGCATTTCTCCTCTGCCAAGATAATCTATTAATCTGAAAGGTGTGCCATATCAAGAAGCTGACTAAACAGCATGATCATTACACAGGTGCACTTTGTGCGGGGGACAAGTTTTGAGGGAGAGTGCAACTGTCATGATGACTGCAGGAATGTCCACCAGAGCTGTTTTCAGAGAATTTAATGTTCATTAATCTACAATGAGCCGCCTCAAACTTCGTTTTAGAGAATTTGGCAGTACGTCCAACCGGCCTCACAATCGCAGACCACATGTAACCACCACGCCAAGCCTAGGACCTCCACATCCGGCTTCTTCCCCTGCGGGATCGTCTGAATTCAGCCCCCCGGACAGCTGATGAAACTGTGGGTTTGCATAAGCGAAGAATTTCTGCACAAACTATCAGAAACCGTCTCAGGGAAGCTCATCTGCGTGCTTGGTCGTCCTCACCAGGGTCTTGACCTGACTACAGTTCAGCTTCATAACTGACTTCAGTGGGCAAATGCTCACCTTCGATGGTCACTGGCACGCTGGAGAAGTGTGCTCTTCACAGATGAATACCGGTTTCAACTGTACCGGACAGATAGCAGACTGATGTTTGATGATGTCAACGCTGTGAACAGAGTGCCCAATAGTGGAGGTGGGGTTATGGTATGGGCAGGCTCAAGCTATGGACAACGAGCACAATTGCATTTTATCGATGGCAATTTGAATACACAGAGATACCGTGACGAGATCCTGAAGCCCATTGTCGTGCCATTTATCACCCGCCATCACTTCATGTTACAGCATAATAATGCATGGCCCCATGTCACAAGGACCTGTACACAATTTCTGGAAGCTGAAAATGTCCAAGTTCTTCCATGGCCTGCATATTCACCCTACATGTCACCCATTGAGCATGTTTGGGATGCTCTGGATCAACGTGTACGACAGTGTGTTACAGTTTCTGCCAATATCCAGCAACTTTGCACAGTCATTGAAGAGGAGTGGGACAACATCCACTGGCCACAATCAACAGCCTGATCAACACTATGTGAAGGAGATGTGTGGTGCTGCATGAGGCAAACAGTGGTCACACCAGATACTGAGTGGTTTTCTGATCCCCGCCCCTACTTTTTTTTTTTTTAAAGGTATCTGAGACCAACAGATGCATATCTGTATTCCCAGTCATGGCCATTAATCCATAGATTAAGGCCCTTATGAATTAATTTCAATTGACTGATTTCCTGATATGAACTAACTCAGTAAAATCTTTTAAATGTTTGCATGTTGCGTTTATATTTTTGTTCAGTGTAATTCTTGCATCAGATATTGTGGGCACAGAATTAAATGGAACACTATTACATTGTATCTCTATGGCTGTGTGTTTCCCACATTGTGGCCACACATACCCAATCGATATCACTATCCACTTTGGATAGACGTGGATGAAAGCAACTAGTAAATTACAATATCAAATTAAATATCAAGCCATAACATTAATCTAAATGTGAAAGAACAATCGGAACAGATGCTTTCAGAAAGACATGGAAAAACCACGTCATTTTTGGAGCAAATCAAATAGCCTCCTCTGAAACCCTTTTGGCTGCCATTTTGAATTTATGTGAATTTTCATTAGGCTCCTTGCATAATTGGCTACAGCCCTGGTGTGTTGGATATGATCGATTTGTTTGTAAGCCTTTCAGAGTGGATTAGCCTTCGCTATCATCTGCCACAGAGAGATAGAGGAGACAGTCAGTACAGGTCTGAGTTTGGTTCATCTGCCACACAGACAGACAGACAGACAGACAGACAGACAGACAGACAGACAGACAGACAGACAGACAGACAGACAGACAGACAGACAGACAGACAGACAGACAGACAGACAGACAGACAGACAGACAGACAGACAGACAGACAGACAGACAGACAGACAGACAGACAGACAGACAGACAGACAGACAGACAGACAGACAGACAGACAGACAGACAGACAGACAGACAGACAGACAGACAGACAGACAGAGAGAGAGAGAGAGAGAGAGAGAGAGAGAGAGAGACAGGTCTGGTTTGGTACATCAGCCACAGAAAGAGAGAGGAGACAGTCAGTACAGGTCTGGTTTGGTACATCAGCCACGAGAGAGAGAGAGAGGAGACAGTCAGTACAGGTCTGGTTTGGTACATCAGCCACGGGGGGGGGGGGGGGGGGGAGAGAGAGAGAGAGAGAGAGGAGACAGTCAGTACAGGTCTGGTTTGGTTCATCTGCCACAGAGAGAGAGAGAGAGAGGAGAGAGCAGAGAGCCGGAGGAGAGCAGCCAGAGAGAGAGAGAGAGAGAGGAGACAGTCAGTACAGGTCTGGTTTGGTACATCAGCCACAGAAAGAGAGAGAGAGAGGAGACAGTCAGTACAGGTCTGGTTTGGTACATCAGCCACAGAAAGAGAGAGAGAGAAGAGACAGTCAGTACAGGTCTGGTTTGGTACATCTGCAACAGAGAGCGAGAGAGAGAGAAGCCAGTCAGTACAGGTCTGAGTTTCACTTAGCCATAGAGGAAGTTCTGATCCATTGAGGAATATTAAACATATTGTACTCTGCTTGTAAAAGTAAAGAATATAGGGACCAGTAGGATAAAAGAAAAAACCTGTACAACTTACTTTTACAACTGTACACCATTTAATAATTAAACAAATAATAATCTAGTTATATGTGATTATTTTAAGAAGAGTCACTGTATATACAAAGACCAGTAAACTAGAACTAACAGACTGTAAGTAGTATAGATGAACTACACAACTACATTAGACATGAATATATTACTACTATATTAAACGTTAGTGCTCTATTGACTGTATGTTTAAAGGATACAAGGCTGCTCGGCCTGTATTAAGGGCTTGTGGTCACATGACATGCAGGTGAGCTTGGCGTCAGCGATGACGAACACCAGGTTGGTCTTCCACAGCTTTTCAGCATGGAACATCCTGGATCAAGACAGAAACGAGACAAAGAGGAGATGCCATGAGACAGTCATGTTTTCCAGAAATCCTGGTTGGAAGAATCCCGGAAACTAATTATATTTCATATTTCAAGTGAAATACCCTTATGTTCCAATGAAAACATAATTGGCTGAATGAGTTGAGTCTACCTACCAAACATAAGCTGCATCCAACCTTGAAGGGTCGGTGTGAGGGCAACACTGTCTGCTTATATATGGTCCAAGCCCTAGTCTTAAATTACACCGGCCTCAGACCATAGCAGACCATAGCGGAAACACGGGCCGGCAGTTTTGAGTTTAGACAAAAATTGACCTTCTTTATGGTGGTTGTTAACTGGCGACGTATGCGAAGCTAATGCACAGCAACACAGTGCGGCAGGCACCCCATTAGACAGCACGAGGGAGCCTTGAAACAGCAAACGCACCGCCAAGATTGTGGTCTGCCTTGCAGCATACTAAATCTACCTCACCTTTAAGGCATGTGGAGTTTACTACCTCCTCGGCCCAGGGAACTCCACTTTGTCATTAGAGTGTCGGGTTTATTCGGTTGAGTGCAATTCCACTGGCAGCACTAGCAGACTACTAGCAGCCCACTAGCAGCCCACTAGCAGAGTACTAGCAGCCCACTAGCAGCCCACTAGCAGAGCACTAGCAGCCCACTAGCAGCCCACTGGCAGTCCACTGGCAGACCACTAGCAGAGCACTGGCAGCCCACTAGTAGAGCACTGGCAGAGCACTAGCAGCCCACTAGCAGCCCACTAGCAGAGCACTAGCAGCCCACTAGCAGCCCACTGGCAGTCCACTGGCAGACCACTAGTAGAGCACTGGCAGCCCACTAGTAGAGCACTGGCAGCCCACTAGTAGAGCACTGGCAGCCCACTAGCAGAACACTGGCAGACCACAAGCAGAGCACTAGGACCACTAGCAGCCCACTGGCAGCCCACTAGTAGAGCACTGGCAGCCCACTAGCAGCCCACTAGCAGCCCACTGGCAGACCACTAGCAGACCACTAGCAGACCACTAGCAGAGCACTGGCAGCCCACTAGCAGAGCACTGGCAGCCCACTAGCAGCCCACTAGTAGAGCACTGGCAGCCCACTAGCAGCCCACTAGTAGAGCACTAGCAGACCACTAGCAGACCACTGGCAGACCACTGGCAGACCACTGGCAGAGCACTAGCAGAGCACTGGCAGCCCACTAGCAGCCCACTGGCAGCCCACTAGTAGAGCACTGGCAGCCCACTAGCAGCTCACTAGCAGCCCACTGGCAGACCACTGGCAGACCACTAGCAGACCACTAGCAGCCCACTGGCAGCCCACTAGCAGAGCACTGGCAGCCCACTAGCAGCCCACTAGTAGAGCACTGGCAGCCCACTAGCAGCCCACTAGTAGAGCACTAGCAGACCACTAGCAGACCACTGGCAGACCACTGGCAGACCACTGGCAGAGCACTAGCAGAGCACTGGCAGAGCACTAGCAGAGCACTGGCAGACCACTGGCAGACCACTAGCAGAGCACTAGCAGAGCACTGGCAGAGCACTAGCAGAGCACTGGCAGAGCACTAGCAGCACTAGCAGAGCACTGGCAGAGCACTAGCAGAGCACTGGCAGACCACAAGCAGTACTAGCAGACCACTAGCAGACCACTGGCAGACTACTATCAGACCACTAGCAGACCACTAGCACTACTAGCAGACCACTGGCACTACTAGCAGACCACTAGCAGAGCACTAGCACTACTAGCAGACCACTAGCAGAGCACTAGCAGACCACTAGCGCAGCACTAGCAGACCACTAGCGCAGCACTAGAAGACCACTAGCAGAGCACTAGCAGACCACTAGCAGACCACTAGCAGAGCACTAGCAGACCACTAGCAGACCACTAGCAGAGCACTAGCAGAGCACTAGCAGACCACTAACAGACCACTTGCAGAGCACTAGCAGAGCACTAGCAGACCACTAGCAGAGCGCTAGCAGAGCACTAGCAGACCACTAACAGACCACTAGCAGACCACTAGCAGACCACTAGCAGAGCACTAGCAGACCACTAGCAGAGCACACCAAGACTATATGACAAAAGTACTTTAGAATGAAATCGCACACAACCTGTGTGAAGAAGTTGTTTGTAGTCTCAGTGATTTAGCTATGTGGTGGGGTGGAGGGAATGAAGGTGCTTGTATTCAATTGAGAGGCTCCAATTCCCAAGATTCTTTGCGTCCAACATTCAACCCATTGTGCCTTCCAGCCTGGCCAAAAGTAGTGTACTACCACATTGCCATTTCAGATGTATCCACAGTCATTAGAACCAATTGTATGGCAGCACCATCTTTAGATAGGATCATGTGCCCTATTATTGGAACTAAACTGTCAGAGGTAATATGGGTCAAGCACATTCCACTGTCTTGAATCTGCACAGCTGGTTTAGAGCAGACCTGATCGCAATCAGCCAGTACCTTTTCCCCACTGAGCCACAAAAAATTATTCCTTCCATTGAGGTAGAGTTGTACTTGGCTCTTGGTGGGTTCATATATAATAAGTGTGATGAGCAATGATCCCTCTAATTTCTTTCGGCACTGAGCAAATTTCAGGTCTGCTGAGCGCAAACGTTCGGTGCAACTTCTGGTGTGTTTACTGTGAACACTGAGGCTGTACCTGCTTTAAGTTACAACAGTGGCCAACTAGGCTATTTTGGCTATTTGATCATAATGTAGGCCTATCAGAGTGGTCTACCATCAAAAACAATGGAGAAAATGAATCTCAAAACATTTGAACATGGAAATAGCTGTTCTATCATTCAGCCTACAGTAGCAGCCAATGTGTGGTCTTTATTTAGGCCTACATTCCATGAGACTTTTAGAAAAAAACATGCCGGACTTGACCTTAACCTGTTTATCCACTTGTCCTTCAGACAAGGTGACTGAAATGTGTTGTTTGATGCAAGAAACCACTTAACAAAATAAAATGCATTATTATTCCCATACCATTATTACAGAGAATCAGACAAATGATGCTTTGATCTCAAAACAAGCGTATCTACTCCCAACCTCTCATGCTGTAAGCACAGTCCAGTTGAAAGTGAACGGCACAGATCCATATATGGCAATGGTCTATTTGCATATACGCCTACTGCAGTTCTGATTGGTTATGCCGCACCATAGAATAGAGTGTGGAGTATGGACCTGAGTCATGCCTGTCAATGCAATAGAATCCTACTCCAATGCGCTCCTCCTACAAGAAAATCTCTTGCATAGTTCGTTTTGTTTCAGTATGTTACATTGAAAGTGGCTAATATTGCATTGATGTGATCACAATTTCCACATTAAAGGGAAATGTTGATAGTATTAACTAAAGGAGAGAACTAGAATGTTGAGTGAAGTTCCATCTCGTGCTCTGCGTGGCAGTCCCAGAGGATTGTTGATGAGGTTTTACCAAGGTTATGTTCAGTTGGGTACGCCATACCAAAACGTTTTGCAATGGAAAATGGAATTCTATGTTGTTATTGGACAAGTTTAGGTAGTGCCTACCCATTTAAAAAAGAATCTCCCTACTGCGAAGGAACCTGGAGTGTGTAAAATAGGTTGCAGTGACTGACAGCTCTCACCTGGAGCAGTTTTCACAGTCTAGCGTTCCTCTGAAGGACTTTTCCTCGTTGTCATAGAAGTATTGAGTCTGCTCCGTGATACAGCTCTCCTTGGACATGTCAGGTATTTCGTCATCAGTGTCCGCTGTGGAACACACAGCACGCACACACAAATGCAGCACACACGCACGCGCACAACACACACGCACGCACACAAACAAACAAATTGTCAAGGATCCAGCAAAGTATGGGTTATGTACATAGAACACACCGTGTACATTCTCAAGTTCTGAGAAGACAAATTACTGTTCAGTTGCTCTGGTAGCCAAAACATACAGAAATCCATCTACTTTTGAACAATGTTATTTCTCAAATAATATTCCTGGCATAGCTCATCATTGCTTGATGAATAACTTGCCCTGCTCTGAGAATTCCGTCATTGCTTTCATAACAACAGCGTCAATATTTTTATTAAGGGCCCGTCATGCTAAATAGAAAAGGGCATTTTATTACAACGTCATTTTTAATGAGATCATACTTAACAACCTAATTTAAAAAAATGTTTTAGAAGAGTCGGAAATCTCACCTGCGTGCAAGAAATTAGGGAACGCTATGCTAACCAACAACTGCTGTAGTATCGACCTGTAGGGAATCAAAGTACACGAATGATTACCTCTTGATAGAACATCCAACAAATCTTCTGTCCATGACAGGATAAATACTCACATACTGTTTAATCACAACCCACATTTCTTACAGATTTTCATTCAGACGGCGAGTTTATTGGCTTTTAGCGAAGGAACCACAAATGTCATAATCAAAAAGCCTTTGTGTGGAAAAATATGACAATGTGTTAGCCTCCCTGTAAACAAATCTAATTTTATTAGACATATTGTAAGACACACAGCTAATGAAATCAGGACAGAATGCGAGCTAGTGTAAACAAAGTGCTCTGGGACCTGTCGAATGCTTACACAGATTGCCCACAGACTGCCTCTGTATCTTTACATCTGCACTGGGAACAGTGTTAAAGAATAAAGAGTTGGGTCTCACCAGGCTGCTGCTGATGCTAACCATCCAACGTTCAAAATGTCTGCTATGGTGGGCTGCAAGGGACAAAAAGGTTGGCTATTACAAAACACATTACAAAACATATTTTCACAAGCGTAACTTCAGGTAATCGAAACAACTCCCAATAACTAAACATTCCATGTAAAACAGCACATTTTAAACTTGGGCTTAAAACTTTTCTAAACATCCTGATTGTGCAGGCAAAGCGAGTCTCGAGCCGAGGCATTTGCCAAGTGTGCGGACACCAACTCAGACAAGCCAGACAAGATTTTGGAAGGGAATTAGCACAGAGCCCACCACAACAGATGCTAGTGTAAATCTACAAAGTGAAAAGGAACAACAAGTAGGTTCCTGTTTGCCTGAAAGAACAGCCATGTTGTTTTGATTATGATTAGCATGCAATGCTCTGATCTAGTGACTCAGGCCTGTGTCCTTTCTTTCCAGGTTGATAGAGTTTAGTCATCAAGGGGAGCTAACTAACCATGTTAAAAGTCATATCAAATTCCTAACAAAAGCTATTATCTACATCTTTGATCTAAATTTGTAGTCAAAATCTATTAGTGCGTAACGATGAAAATGTAGATCAAAGTCTACAAAGATTCTGTATGTTAATTGATACAAATGTATGATAAAAATCTAGAACCAACATTGTCCTGAATAATTCTGAAAATAACTTTAAATTAAAGTGATAGATCACTCCAAAAGTGTGTCAGAAGACTACAGACCACAAAAGTTGGTTGTGAAGATCCAACTTTAGATGTGCTATCTTAATTTGATCAATATTTTGTTGCAGAGAATTTTCCATTGCAGTAGGAAATTATGTAGGTTTAAAAAGGCTTCTAAAGTTTGTAATTTTAAAGTAGACTTGATTTGCCCTAACAAAAAATGTATCAACCACTACAAAAATGTCCATTAATTATAATCCACATTTCCTGTTTGTCACATCCTGACCAGTAAGGGGTCATTTTGTTATGATAGTTTGGTCAGGGCGTGGCAGGGGGTGTTGGTTTTGTGTGTTTTGTTTTTTTTGGGTTGATCTATGTTATTCTATTTCTATGTTTAAATATCTAGTTTTTCTGTTTCTATGTTGGAATTGTTTGGGGTTGGTCTCTAATTGGAGGCAGCTGAATCTCATTGCCTCTGATTAGAGACCATATTCATGTAGGGGTTTTCTCATTGTGTTTTGTGGGTGGTTAATTTCTGTTTTGTATTACTTACCTGACAGAACTGCTTGGCTGTCGTTTTTTGTTTCGTTGTTTCAGTGTTCAGATACATGATGAGCACTAACCACGCTGCGCCTTGGTCTACTCCATTTGACAGTCTTTACACTGTTGCTGCAGGATTAACAAATAAACTCTCCTTCCAGACTCACATTAAGCATCTCCAATCCAAAATTAAATCTAGAATCGGCTTCCTATTTCGCAACAAAGCATCCTTCACTCATGCTGCCAAACATACCCTCGTAAAACTGACCATCCTACCGATCCTCGACTTCGGCGATGTCATTTACAAAATAACCTCCAACACTCTACTCAACAAATTGGATGCAATCTATCACAGTGCCATCCGTTTTGTCACCAAAGTCCCATATACTACCCACCACTGCGACCTGTACGCTCTCGTTGGCTGGCCCTCGCTTCATACTCGTCGCCAAACCCACTGGCTCCAGGTCATCTACAAGTCTCTGCTAGCTAAAGCCCGCCTTATCTCAGCTCACTGGTCACCATGGCAGCACCTACCCATAGCACGCACTCCAGCAGGTATATCTCACTGGTCATCCCCAAAGCCAATTATTCCTTAGGCCACCTCTCCTTCCAGTTCTCTGCTGCCAATGACTGGAACAAACTGCAAAAATCACTGAAGCTGGAGACTCATATCTCCCTCACTAGCCTTAAGCACCAGCTGTCAGAGCAGCTCACAGATCACTGCACCTGTACATAGCCCATCTGTAAATAGCCCATCCAACTACCTCATCCCCATACTGTATTTATTTATTTATCTTGCTCCTTTGCACCCTAGTATCTCTACACTGCGTGCACAATTATTAGGCAAGTGAGTATTCTGATCTTATCATTGTTTCTATTCACATTTTCGAACTCCAAACCATAAAAACTTGAATGCTTATTGGATTTAACCATTTTCAGGTGATATGTATTTGTGTAATGAGGGAGGGTGTGGCGAAAGTGAATAACACCTTATATCAAGGTGTGCATAATTATTAGGCAGCCTCATTACCTCAGGTAAAATGGCCCCAAAAAGAAATTTAACTGACACTGAAAAAAAAAAAATGTAAAATGCCTTTCAGACGGATGCGACACTCTTTAAATAGCTAAACTATTGAGGTGTGACCACTTCACATTCAAACGTTTTGTTCTGAATAGTCAACTGGGACGCAAAAAACGCATGGGGAAGAAAAGGCGCAAATTAACTGCAAAAGACTTGAGAAAAATTAAACGTTAAACAACCAGGAACCCATTATCCTCCAGTGCCACCGTATTCCAGAACTGCAACCTACCTGGAGTGTTCAGAAGTACAAGGTGTCAAGTGCTCAGAGACATGGCCAAGGTCAAGAAGACTGAAACAAGACCACCACTGAATAAGATTCACAAGTTGAAGCGTCAAGATTGGGCAAAGAAATAACTGAAGACAGATTTTTCAAAGGTTTTATGGACAGATGAAATGAAAGTGACTCTTGATGGACCAAATGGATGGGCCCGTGGCTGGATCAGTAATGGACACAGGGCACCACTTTGAGTCAGGTGCCAGCAAAGTGAAGGAGGGGTACTGGTATGGGCTGCTATCATTGAGGATGAGGTAGTTGGACCTTTTCAGGTTGAAGATGGACTGAAACTCAACTCCCAAACCTACTGCCAGTTTCTGGAAGATTATTTCGTCAAACAGTGGAACAGGAAGAAGTCCTCAGCATTCTAGAAGGCCATGATCTTTATGCAGGACAATGCTCCATCACATGCATCCAAGTACTCCACTGCTTGGCTAGCCAGCAAGGGCCTCAAAGATGCCTGAATAATGACCTGGCCCCCTTCCTCACCTGACTTAAATCCTATTGAGAACTTGTGGGCCCTTCTCAAACGTGAGATTTACAGTGATGGAAGACAATACACCTTTTTGAACAGCATTTGGGAGGCAGTGGTTGCTGCTTCAGTGAAAGTTGATCGTGAACAGATCAAGAAGCTGACAGACACCATGGATGGAAGGCTCATGGCAGTTAATGGCTATATTGGTCACTGAATATTTTTGAAAGGCCAAAAATGTTATATAATTGTCATTTTTTGTTACTTATCTGCTACACTTACTCTAAAAATTGAGAATAAACAAGTGAGTTGAAAGAAATTATTTTTGTAATTTAGTTGCCTAATAATTGTGCACACTTATATATTTCCCTGAGAAAGACAAAACTCACTTTTCCTTTGTTAAACATTCAGGTTTGAGGTTCAATAACATTTTGGATGACTGAGAGCATTGTTTGTTCAACAGTAAAATGAATCCTGAGGAATACAATTTGGCTTATAATTGTGCACACAGTGTACTTGAACATTCATATTCTGCACATTTACCATTCCAGTGTTTAATTGTATTATTGTAATTACTTCGCCACCATGGCCTATCTATTGCCTTATCTCCCTTATCCTACCTCATTTGCACATACTGTATATATACTTTTCTACTGTATGTTTGTTTATTCCATGTGTAACTCTGTGTTGTTGCATGTGTCGAACTGCTTTGCTTTATCTTGGCCAGGTCGCAGTTGCAAATGAGAACTTGTTCTCAACTAGCCTACCTGGTTAAAAATAAAGGTGAAATATACAAAATACATGTTTTTTCCTGCTGCAAGAAACTGCCCAAATTAAGATAGTACATGTGTATATACCTTAAATTATATTGCCTCAAACGAATGGGAAAGACGTGCACAAATAGCCAGATCTACACAACAAATGGCTCGAGACATGGACTTATCACCTCATCAAATAGCCAGATCTACACAACAAATGGCTTGAGACATGGACTTATCACCTTATCAAATAGCCAGATCTACACAACAAATGGCTCGAGACATGGACTTATCACCTCATCAAATAGCCAGATCTACACAACAAATGGCTTGAGACATGGACTTATCACCTTATCAAATAGCCAGATCTACACAACAAATGGCTTTAAACATGGACTTATCACCTTATCAAATAGCCAGATCTACACAACAAATGGCTTGAGACATGGACTTATCACCTTATCAAATAGCCAGATCTACACAACAAATGGCTCGAGACATGGACTTATCACCTCATCAAATAGTCTGATCTACACAACAAATGGCTTTAAACATAGACTTATCACCTCATCAAATAGTCTAATCTACATAACAAATGGCTTTAACATGGTCTTATCACCTTATCAAATAGTCTGATCTACACAACAAATGGCTTGAGACATGGACTTATCACCTCATCAAATAGCCAGATCTACACAACAAATGGCTTGAGACATGGACTTATCACCTTATCAAATAGCCAGATCTACACAACAAATGGCTCGAGACATGGACTTATCACCTCATCAAATAGTCTGATCTACACAACAAATGGCTTTAAACATAGACTTATCACCTCATCAAATAGTCTAATCTACATAACAAATGGCTTTAACATGGTCTTATCACCTTATCAAATAGTCTGATCTACACAACAAATGGCTTGAGACATGGACTTATCACCTCATCAAATAGTCTGATCTACACAACAAATGTCTTTAACATGGTCTTATCACCTTATCAAATAGTCTGATCTACACAACAAATGGCTTGAGACATGGACTTATCACCTCATCAAATAGTCTGATCTACACAACAAATGGCTTGAGACATGGACTTATCACCTCATCAAATAGTCTGATCTACACAACAAATGGCTTGAGACATGGACTTATCACCTCATCAAATAGTCTGATCTACACAACAAATGGCTTGAGACATATCACCTTGATCTTAGACTACGTTTGACATCTAAAAACATCTGACTTTAGAGTGAACCATCACTTTAAACTACAATTCTATGGCTTGTTATTGAAAATGTTCACTACCTCTTTAAGATCCCATATTACAACAGCTTCAAAATAGTCTTAGAGCAACCTAACACTCAGTCCACTCCAAGTGTTACCCAAAGACATTACTCTGACTAATCCATTCTTTTCAGGAGGCCTTTAACTGCTCAAACGGCTCTTACTCGTTACCCCGCATTTCCCCTGGTGTCCGTCTAATCTGTATTTATGGTTATTTATGGTCCTCTGGTGACGGTGTGTGTGTATGTGTGTATGTGTGTGTGTCTCTGGCTTATGTAACTCACCACGTAGACTGAGCGCAGGCCCGCCGCGGATCCCTTGCTCTCCCTCTTGGGGTCGCAGACCGACTGGTAGTCGTACGTCTTGTTGAGCGTGAACAGAGACATGTTAACCAGGTTGACCATGAGGATAGGGTCGATCATCCCGAAGAACTGGCCGATCTGTAGGGGGGGGGGGGGGAGGAAGGAGATGTGCAAGCGCATTGCACATGTAAGTGCCCATGGACGCAGAACAGACACTTATACACATGAACACACACAGATTGACGCAGATACATTGGACGTACACACACACACACACAACACACACCACACATCTGCGACCACCTGTGACTTCCCAGTGCCCATATAAACATTTATGAAAATAAATACAAATAAAACAGATAGGTTCAGTGAATTGTGTTGTTCTAAAGGGTCGGCCATAGTAGTACGGCGCCCCTGGAGAAATTAGGGTTCAGTGCTTTGCTCAAGGGCACATCGACAGGTTTTTCACCTTATTGGTTCAGGTATTTCAACCAGCCACCTTTCGGTTACTGGCCCAAAGCTCTAACCACCAGGCTACCTGCCACTCTTTATAATTGACGGAGATACACTGAGTGTGCAAAACATTAAGAGCAACTTCCTAATATTGAATTGCATCTCCTTTTGCCCTCAGAACAGCCTCAATTCGTCGGGGCATGAACTATAAGGTGCCGAATGCGTTCCACAGGGATGCTGGCCCATGTTGACGCCAATGCTTCCCACAGTTGTGTCAAGTGGGCTGGCACCTACTACCATACCCCATTCAAAGGCACTTAAATATTTTGACTTGCCCATTCAGCCTCTGAATGGCACACATTTAACCTGTCTCCTCCCCTTCATCTACACTGATTGAAGTGGATTTAACAGGTGACATCAATACGGGATCATAGCTTTCACCTGGATTCACCTGGTCTCTCTATGTCATGGAAAGAGCAGGTCTTCCTAATGTTTTATACACTCAGAGTATAACCCAGGTGATTTGAGTAAAAATCCTGTCCAGGACTGACCAGTCCAGAAATGACCCCCTCTGATAGGCTAGTGTGGCTCACCATTTCAAAAAGGATTTCCTTAGCATTTTCTTGTTTTGTTGAGGAGATAAAAACCCAAAAGCTTTAATCTTGGTGAAGTCATCTCAGCTCTCATGAGCACTCGGACACACACACACATTTTTAAAACACACGCACACATGAATGTGCTCTCACACACACACACTCCCGCACATGTACTCCCGCGCACGCACACAATCACACACAGTCAGTAAATCCCCCCTGGCTCACCCAGCTGATATGTAGCAGTGGGATTCAGTTTAATCAAATTAACACAGTATACCAGGAAGCCTAAATGAACATGGAGGAAGTGGTCACGGCACGTCTAGACATCCCTTCGGTGTGTGTGTGCGCGTGTATATGTGCGTACGTCAGAGCAAGTGTACGTGATAGTGTGTGTGTGTGTGTGTGTGTGTGTACGCGAGAAGAAAAAAAACGCCCTCCTCTTCCGCTATTCAAGGTCGTTGTGAACGATCCCAAAATCACACCGCTCCCTTCATTTTGGACCCTGCAACCCCAAGATTCTGAGAAACAGTTGGTTGTGGCTCACCACGTCTGTCATAAAGAAATATAAATCAATGCTTCTATAAAAACCTGTCTCCCCTTTCCCTGTGGAATAACACAAATAATGAATTAACAGTCACAGATCTGTCGGCTGGGACCCGCCAGGACCCCCTGGAGAGGGAGAGCCGTACCTCCTTTAGGAAACATGATTTAGGGTCGAGCGGCCTTCTCCAAACAAGGAACCCTAGTTTTTTAGTGCTCCTGCCAAACATCTGAAGGGGACTGATTTATCCAGCGCACACCCTGATTGGGGCCTGCAGCCTGAAAAACATTTATTCAAGTGGTAGGGTGAGGGGCCCACACTGGGTGTAGTGTGTGTGTGTGTGTGTGTGTGTGTGTGTGTGGGGGGGGGGGTATGGTGAAGTTAGGTTCAGATAGGGTTTGAGTGGGTTGAAGTGCACATGGGGTTAGGGACATGTTGGGTAAACTTAGTCAGGATCAGGTTAATTTGAGCCAGTGTTGACTGTGGGTTGAGTAGGGCTGAACAAGGTAATATCAATGGAATAAGTGTTGGATGAGAGTGACTCACTTGACCGATGTATTCATCCCGATTGGCCATGACTAGGAATCCCCCATCATCCAGGATGACACAGTCCACATGCTGGAATCATATAGAGATAATGGGATAAACCATAATCATATAGGGGAGGTAGAATTGTATAATTCTCAATCATTATTTGCATGCTTAAACAAGTCATCTTAATTTAATAGTTGTATTTGTCTTAAAATTCTATCGCCAATCAAATAATCGTATTTAATATAATTGTATAATCAATCAAATTATCTTACCTCATCATTCCTCTGACAACCACAGATCTCGTCCTTACACTGTAGGAGACAGGAAACGGTTTTAATTTCAGACACAAAGAGTTCATTAAGAGTCATTATGAAATAATGTCAATCTACTTACGTTCATCTTCAGAGTAGCATTGATGAAGTTGGTCATCCAGGTACTGATGTCCAGTTTCACTCCCACAACTGCAATCAACCACCACAACCACACAACCAGCACAACATTACAGTTCCACTATGGTCTGAACTAAACAACCAGCACAACATTACAGTTCCCCTATAGTCTGAACTAAACAACCACCACAACATTACAGTTCCCCTATAGTCTGAACTAAACAACCACCACAACATTACAGTTCCATTATGGTCTGTACTAAACAACCACCACAACATTACAGTTCCACTATGGTCTGAACTAAACAACCAGCACAACATTACAGTTCCACTATGGTCTGAACTAAACAACCACCACAACATTACAGTTCCACTATGGTCTGAACTAAACAACCACCACAACATTACAGTTCCACTATGGTGTGAACTAAACAACCACCACAACATTACAGTTCCACTATGGTCTGTACTAAACAACCACCACAACATTACAGTTCCACTATGGTCTGAACTAAACAACCACCACAACATTACAGTTCCACTATGGTCTGAACTAAACAACCACCACAACATTACAGTTCCACTATAGTCTGAACTAAACAACCACCACAACATTACAGTTCCACTATGGTCTGAACTAAACAACCACCACAACATTACAATTCCACTATGGTCTGAACTAAACAACCACCACAACATTACAGTTCCACTATGGTCTGAACTAAACAACCACCACAACATTACAGTTCCACTATGGTGTGAACTAAACAACCACCACAACATTACAGTTCCATTATGGTGTGAACTGAACAACCACCACAACATTACAGTTCCACTATGGTGTGAACTAAACAACCACCACAACATTACAGTTCCATTATGGTGTGAACTGAACAACCACCACAACATTACAGTTCCACTATGGTCTGAACTAAACAACCACCACAACATTACAGTTCCACTATGGTCTGAACTAAACAACCACCACAACATTACAGTTCCATTATGTTGTAAACTAAACAACCACCACAACATTACAGTTCCACTATGGTCTGAACTAAACAACCACCACAACATTACAGTTCCACTATGGTGTGAACTAAACAACCACCACAACATTACAGTTCCACTATGGTCTGTACTAAACAACCACCACAACATTACAGTTCCACTATGGTGTGAACTAAACAACCACCACAACATTACAGTTCCACTATGGTGTGAACTAAACAACCACCACAACATTACAGTTCCACTATGGTCTGAACTAAACAATCACCACAACATTACAGTTCCACTATGGTCTGAACTAAACAACCACCACAACATTACAGTTCCACTATGGTGTGAACTAAACAACCACCACAACATTACAGTTCCACTATGGTCTGAACTAAACAACCACCACAACATTACAGTTCCACTATAGTCTGAACTAAACAACCACCACAACATTACAGCTCCATTATGGTGTGAACTAAACAACCACCACAACATTACAGTTCCACTATGGTCTGAACTAAACAGCCACCACAACATTACAGTTCCACTATAGTCTGAACTAAACAACCACCACAACATTACAGTTCCACTATGGTCTGAACTAAACAACCACCACAACATTACAGTTCCACTATGGTCTGAACTAAACAACCACCACAACATTACAGTTCCACTATGGTCTGAACTAAACAACCACCACAACATTACAGTTCCACTATGGTCTGAACTAAACAACCACCACAACATTACAGTTCCACTATGGTCTGAACTAAACAACCACCACAACATTACAGTTCCACTATGGTCTGTACTAAACAACCACCACAACATTACAGTTCCACTATGGTCTGAACTAAACAACCACCACAACATTACAGTTCCACTATAGTCTGAACTAAACAATGACCACAACATTACAGTTCCACTATGGTCTGAACTAAACAATGACCACAACATTACAGTTCCACTATGGTCTGAACTAAACAACCACCACAACATTACAGTTCCACTATGGTCTGAACTAAACAACCACCACAACATTACAATTCCACTATGGTCTGAACTAAACAACCACCACAACATTACAGTTCCACTATGGTCTGAACTAAACAACCACCACAACATTACAGTTCCACTATGGTCTGAACTAAACAACCACCACAACATTACAGTTCCACTATGGTCTGAACTAAACAACCACCACAACATTACAATTCCACTATGGTCTGAACTAAACAACCACCACAACATTACAGTTCCAATATAGTCTGAACTAAACAACCACCACAACCTTTTCTGCTCTGGACAGAAACAAGTCACTGAAGGGGGACTACATGGACATTATTTTGATGTTTTCTGTTGCAAATGTTAAAAAAAAATATACGGTTGTGTGCCCAATTAAACATGACCCTGGTGTGTAGAGTCCTTACCTGCTGGTTTGAGTCTGACTCCATCAATGTCCAGGTTCACTGCTCTGCTCACCAGGACTGAGTCCTCAGTCACTGAGACAAGAGAGGGAACAGAAGGGGTCAGTTCAGACAGACAGACAGACAGACAGACAGACAGACAGACAGACAGACAGACAGACAGACAGACAGACAGACAGACAGACAGACAGACAGACAGAGACACACACACACACACACACACACACACACACACACACACACACACACACACACACACACACACACACACACACACACACACACACACACACACACACACACACACACACACCATTGACTTACTGTTGGTGTCCTCCTGGTAGGGTGTTGGTGTGAAGATGTAGATGTCATTGTCCAGACTCCTCTTATAGAAGCTTGACTCGTACGTCTCTGGGTCCTCTGTCCAGTCTAGTCCAGCACTGAAAAACACACATACTCAGCTGCATCAACATTAATACTACAGATTTATCAAGTGAGCAAACATTCCTACAGAACATAACATACTGAATGTAAATTACTGATCAAGTTGAACTGCTCTACATGAAGCTTTATAGGTAGTTATCATCATTAGAACAATGGATAGAGAGAGAGAGAGAGCTGAGAGAGCTGAGAGAGAGAGAGAGCTGAGCGAGACAGAGCTAAGAGAGAGAGAGCACAGAGAGAGAGAGAGCTGAGAGAGACGAGAGAGAGAGCTAAGAGAGACAAGAAAGATACCTGAGAGAGACAGAGAAAGAGAGAGAGAGAGAGAGAGAGAGAGAGAGAGAGAGAGAGAGGAAGAGAGCTGAGAGAGAGAGAGGAAAGAGAGCTGAGGGAGAGAGAGAGAGAGAGAGAGAGAGAGAGAGAGAGAGAGAGGGAGAGAGAGAGAGGGAGAGGAAGAGAGCTGAGAGAGAGAGGAAAGAGAGCTGAGGGAGAGAGAGAGGAAAGAGAGCTGAGGGAGAGAGAGGGAGAGAGAGAGAGAGCGAGGGAGAGAGAGAGGGAGAGAGGGAGAGGGAGAAAAGGAGATAAAACATCACATATCAACTTGAGGAATACCTTTTGGGATAAATGCGAGTGATTCCTCCATCAGTGGCCACAAACCTGGCCAGGACTCCATTTCTGAAAGGAATAGGAACATTCAATGACAAAAGTATCCAGTCCTTCAGTGCATCATGTTACAACACAAAAATCTATGGTTAAATCATGCAAGCTGACAATGTGTATCTGTTTTTCCTTGTTTGTGTTCATAGCTAGGTGGAAAAAACTTTCACAAACCACAACCTTTTAGTTAAATCTACTTGATTAAAACAAGAATTATGCATTTGTGTGTGGATTGTGTGCTTTCGTGCGCATAGTTTGGTTGACTCACGGCATCTGATCTCTCCACTGCTTGACGAGGTCTGACGTGATGCCAGCGTCCAGCAACAATCTGTTCACCAGATCCACGTTGCCTGAAAGACAAGGAACCAACATCACTTGGGCTTGATTCAATAATAACAGAAGGCTGAAACCCATTGACCTGCCTGCTGAGTGATCAGTATCTGATCTTTGTCGGTATAGAGGATTTTCCTTCTTTTTCAATTCAATTTAGCTTTATTCTTTGACCTTCAGACAGTGGCCACGAAACTGAGTCATCTTAATAAGAGCAGTGTGTTTGGTCTGCAGGTTGGAATTTATTGTCATGAATCTTGACCTGGAGGCATCTCTGCAGAGTGGTCATTAGCTGTCACAGCCACAGAGTCAGCAAATCTGATTTTAAACCTAACCCTAACCACACTGCTAACCTTAATGCCTACTCCTAACCTTAAAGTTTTTTTTAAAAATCACACATTTTGACTTTGCAGCTGGCCCAGATAGTGGATATTGCTCAGTTCTGCCTTCAGGGCAAGACTCGTGACAATAAACGTCAACCTGCCTTTGGTTTTTGAGACGCTGACCAAGAGGCCTACCGTGAGTCAGAGAGCCACAGACACAAGCTGTGACTCAATCTATATAATAGTAGGAGGGGGATGGAAGGAAGAAAGAGGAAGGGACAGAGAGATAGAGAGGAGGAGTTGGAAGAGAGGGAGAGACCAAGAGAAAGAGAGAGAGCGAGGGAGGTAAAGATGAGAGAGAGGTAGAGCGAGATGGTGACAGAGAGAGTAATGTGAGAGAGAAAGAGAGAGAGAGGGATAAAATAAAGAGATGGATCAGACGATGTATCAGATGATGGATAGAAAGAGTAGAATGGGAAAACACATTCCCATCTTGTTTTCCAAGTTGTGTGTGAGGTCCTGCACTCCAATGCTGTTATCCAGTGCTGTCATGATAGCAGAACAAGCACAGTCTCTGAATCTTCTGTAATGTGAGCCTGTAACATGAGCCACCATATTATTATGAGGTAAAGTCATTAACTAGTACTTAATAAAGAAATGCACTTGGAGTGGTTTTGGGGGAATGTACCAAGTAATTTCAGAGACGTCCGACATGACCAATACTCAACTGAACACAGAATAGTACGCGATCAAAGGGGGACCGTTTTTTTTCTGTCACGAGTCGCACTTTGAACCCGTTGCCTTCGCTGCTCCAGTCCATTAACGTTGAGACTTGGTAACCCTCCATTTACAACACACCACACACACATCAGAGAAAACAGCTGGTGTAACACTTTATCCCCGTTCCCTCCACCTGCCCCAGTGGTTTTCATTAGGGGCCTCTGATTGAAGGCAGGCCAGGAATTCTAATGTACTTCACCGCCACTGCAGTGGCTTAAACAAGTAAACCATGTAATGTCCCACTCCCCACCCATGCCAAACATCCCACAAGGTCTGTATACACAGCAGTCTATAGTCCTGCAGAAAACGCCCATCAATCTCCCAAGCAGAAATGGACAATTAAGGAAACTAATATCCTAATTACGGGAACTAATATACCAATTGGGGGACTTGGTTAAAAAAAATGTATTACAGGGGTATTTCCAATTGATTGTTTCAAGTGACTTTTTCAAACCTAAAAATCTGACTAGACTACACATCAAGCATATAAACGTTACTTTTGAGAGACATCGCTGCATTTCTAGGACAAACTTGAAAGAGAAAAAAGGACTGAGTATCTTTCCAATTGAGATGGCTGAGTACTACTTTTCAAACCAACACATCAGACCAATAAACATGAGCTTTGAGTGACATTGCTACATTTCATAAAAACACTTGAGAGGGAAAAGAAAGGAATGAGGCGAGTAATTAACCTCTACTATTATATCAGAGAGTGATGTACTGCTAATGCATTGGTCAGATGTCGGAGACTCAGTCTCCATTGGTCTGAAAGCTCCGGCGCACAGGCCTGATTTGTCCCTTTTTATTGCTCCGCTCGCACTCTCACCTCGACGGGGTTCTGGTCTTTCTCACAAACACACAGTAATTGGACCAGTAGGTGGGGTATGTGGGGGTATATAACTTGGTGGAGTGTGTGTGTGTTTGTGTGTGTGTGTGTTGCGGCAAAGCCGAGGCATCTAACACATGTGCCCTGAGGCGTATGATGGTCAGACTTTTAGAGTTAGGATCAAACAGGCCAACACAAGGAGGGAGGGGTTCTACAGACAGAGAGACCTGACTGTCTTTCTTCTGTATACAGTATACTGCATAGCACCTAGCAGTCACTCCAGACATCCAGACCTATGGTTCACTATAGGCACCCCAGGGAACATGCTCAGTTGGCCCTCCTATGAAGACATCAATACTGTCCAAGACCCATGTTGTTCTAGTGCCCACTGAACAACGGTCTAACAACCAACATTTTTCACGTAACTTGTTGAGCCTAAATTATCATTATTAAAGGATCATTATAAAATGTATTCCAGAGTGCTTCATTACATGTAATGTATATGTTAAAAAATAATAATGTAAAAATGTAACTGATTTCTCAATCTATTCACCACCAGTTCTGAGCAGTGAGTGTTAAACCATGGATGGTGGTTGGTTAGTGGCTGGAAGAGGGAACATAGGAAAGGTGTCTGATTTTCCCTGGTATTAGCTACTCTTTGTTGGAAGGGTTAAACCCAGGGAAGGTGTCTGATTGTCCCTGGTCTTAGCTACTATTTGTTGGAAGGGAGAAACCCAGGGAAGGTGTTTGGTTGTCCCTGGTCTTAGCTACTCACACAGTGGGTTGTTGGGAGTCTTCCTGTCGATGTACTCGTTGAAGTCCATCAGGAACTCTGTGTTGTTTTTAGACGGCTTCAGATCCTTACAGTACTCCCTATGGGATGAAAAAAAAAAAAAACTCAAATCCTATACATTTATATGTACAAGTAACTGCCAAAATAAAGGAAACACCAACATAGTGTCTTAATAGGGCATTGGGCCACCACAAGCCAGAACAGCTTCAATGCACCTTGGCATAGATTCTACAAGTGTCTGGAACTCTATTGGAGGGATGTGACACTATTCTTGCACAAGAAATTCCACCATTTGGTGTTTTGTTGATGGAGGTAAAAGCTGTCTCAGGCACCGCTCTAAAATCTCCCATGTGTTCAATTAGGTTGAGATCTGGTGACTGAGACACCAATGGAATATGGTTTTCATGCTCAACAAACCATCCAGTGACCACTCGTGCCCTGTGGATGGGGACATTGTCATCCTATGTGGTGTAGCCATGGTAGCTAAAATAATGGCCTGCCCAGCATTTTTTATACATGACCCTAAGCATGATGGGATGTTAATTAACTCAGGAACCACACTTGTGTGGAAGAACCTGCTTTCAATATACTTTGTTATCCCTCATTTAGTCAGGCGTTTCCTTTATTTTGTCAGTTACCTGTATATAAACCTTTCTAAAAAATAACAGTCAATCTTCTTACCTTGGTGCAATGAGAGTGTATCCATACTCCTCAAACTTGTCTTCCTGCAGGCTTTCAGAGACTGTAGAAGAGCAGAAAGCTGTGAGCCCTACAAACATCTCTGTGCCATTCATATACACAGACCTTGGAACCGGAAGAAGGGTATCACACATAACTCATGTCAAGTTAACATGATGACCATTGATTGATACAGATGCTGATGAGATTCATGGCTGATGGATCAAATGACTTCTGTTGACTGTAATAGTAGACTGTCAACTGATGGGCCATGGTGATTCAGACATCATGAAGACAATCCCCAGTCCTAGACGGTCCACAGTTTGTATAGACACATGACTCCACGTCTGATAGAGAGATACAGCTTTGATGAATGTAAGTTAAGTGTTGTCTGTCAACTCCTCATTTTAAAGCATGGTGGGGGTATACATTCCTCTGTCCATCGTCACAGGGTGACCGTACCACCCCCACCCAGGGAGCTTGGCTCTTAGAAGTTTGTATCTTAAAGGTGGTAAATACTATGGCAAAGATTAGGTTTGGTAGCATAGAAGACAATACAGGAAATACACTCTATGTAAAGGGTTTATACTTAGTTGACTGTGACTAGAACTAGGTCTAGAAAAATCTACGGATAGCAGTGCACAGCAGAGAAAAAGAAAGTATGAGACAATCTCTAATGAACAGATGTAAATCAGGTCGTGTGGGTGACATGGAACCTTGGCGTGGGAATGACTTCCCTATGCATGCTGGGAAAAACAGCAGACAGACACGACTCTTAGAACAGGAGGAGAGAGACAAGAGGAGAAAAAAATACTTGCCCTCATCCCCTGGAGAGGACAAAATCCCAGCAGAGAGAATATGTGAAAGCGAGATGCGTCCCCATGGGTGAACGAGGGAAGGAAGGAGGGAAGGAAAGTAGAAAAAAACAGGGTAAAACACAAGGGTCAAAAGTCAACAATATATTTTATTCACAGAGCGAGGCCTTGAATAAAAATATTGCACTCCCATCAAAAGGTTTCTTCTCAAAATGTAAATGTTGACTGATCAAGCAACAAGGGTCACACAACGAGAGGGTTTACAATGAGCATTCTAGCGATAACATTGCATTGCTTTCAATGCATTGATTTCAAGTACCATTATCATCATATTTTCTGTACTGTAATACAGTGGTAATGATGAATCCATGGGGTTACTAGTGTTGAGTAATGTCTTCATATGACAATGCCATGGAAAGGAATAGAAGAGACATTCATCATGGTAACATGGAACATAATCCTGTTGTATTGCTTGGATATTACTTTGATATTGTTTAAAATATGGTGCTTGTTATTATTATATTGTGGTGCGGTATTCGTCATGACCTCATGGGCTAGACTTCAGACTAGTACATGAGGTCTTTGGTAGTAATTGTTGGAAAATAATGATGTCCATGTGTAGATTCTTGGTACATCGTCAATACTTCAATTACATGAAGTCTAATTTAAAAGACATTAATGACAGCCCCATGTTTATTTTGTCCCTTTTTTTAAAATCATAGATTGCCTCCACCTACAGTGTCTTTAAGAATGTGAATGAATGTATACAAACACAAAAGACACACACAGATACACAGATTTTTGATGAACCAGAGACATGTTTTAGGGAACTCCACTGAAAGATGTGGATACCATGTTGAAAGCAAACATTCCATGGCAATCACATACACTTAGAATGTAAACATGCAACCTAGAGTGATATTCAATTGTACGGTATTTGTACAATTAGGGGTGAAAGGTGAAAGGTTGGAGAGTTTAGTTACAGGGCTGGGCAAGCCGATACCATTACAATACAGTCAAACCAGGAAGTGAATTGAAATCACAAATCGAATCAGCGTCATTATTGTCAATAAGGATTTTTCGATTCTTGAATTGGAATTTCAAATCACTTCCGGTTCTGGCTGAATTTAAATGGAACCTACCCCAACCAAATGTGTTTTGGATGGCCACTCTCTCAATAAAAGAAGACTGTTAGTCTGTTATGTGACTCAGCGACCACATGAGACACACACCCACACACTGGGGAGACAATAGCAAAGGATACTGGTGTACACAAAAGGAGAGAGAGACAGAGAGAGACAGAGAGAGACGGAGAGAGACAGAGAGAGAGAGACAGCGAGAGAGAGAGAGAGAGAGAGAGAGACAGCGAGAGAGACAGCGAGAGAGAGAGAGAGAGAGAGAGAGAGAGAGAGAGAGAGACAGCGAGAGAGAGAGAGAGAGAGAGAGAGAGAGAGGTGGTGCTCTGTGGGGACGAGGTGGTTTCTGTCTTTCATTAAGACTATTTTACGAGCTTGTAAACCTCTGAATGATTAAAAAAGAGAAACTAAAAAAGGGAGAAACCGTCCAGTCATGTTTTGGGCAAACACTCATCGCTTTCTCTTTTATGGGTTCACCTTAAAATAATGCAAACATCCTCCCCTCTGTCCTTCCTGTTAGCAGACTCTAGAGGGTTAGTGCCAAAGCCACATCTGAGTGCCATTGGGGCAGGTGGGATAAACAACATGCATACAGAGGCTTGTGAAAATACACACTCATACATACACTCACTATTGGGCAGCAGCATCGCATGCAAGGCTCTCCTTGTGTGTGGTCAGATTAGGGACTGAATCAGTGTGATCAAACACTATCTAAATCAGTTATAAGACCCCTATCTACATGACTCAGATTATTGTACGTCACAACATCATTACACTACTATGGACCTCTTTACACTACACTACTTTGATGACACAATCTAGATCCAGGAGAGATACTGAAGTGTAAAGAGACAGATCTAGATTTTCTCTTTAGGAGATGTCTCCCACACTGCCTCTGGAGGAAGTGAGGGAGGCAACTACATGACATACCCCCCTTCCACACCACATGTCCCTGCAAGAATTACTTTCATTACCCTAATACCAGCAGACAGCATTTTGTTTGCCTATATACTTCAGTACTTACGGTATGCTAATAGCTGCACTTACACAGGAAGCAGGAATGTGGCTTTGGCCACACCACATCAAGGTTAGTGTAAACAGAAAAGTTGCAAATCTAGTGTTGAAGAGAGATAGACAGTGTGGCTAGAGGAAGGGTGTTGTATTGGTAAGGAGATGGGACACAATTATGTTAGTTCCAGGAACGTCTTCACTAAGATAAAACAGAGCATTATGGGTACTGTTGTTCATCATGCTACAGGTGTGAGAGCAGGAGGACAGGGAAGGTGTGAGGTAAGGTACAGGAGGAGAATACTTGCCCAATTCCACTGAGGGGGTTCCAACACACGGAGAAGACAGGGGTGAGAAGGTCAGCAGGAGAGGAGAGGAAGGAGGGAAGGGGGAGCGGGAAAGAGAAGGGGACAGGAAAGAAGCAAACAGGGGTACACAATATTTTATTCCTCTTAGTGTTGAATAAAAACATTGCAGCTTGAACAGGATGTATGAGAAATGGGCTTCCCATTTTACTGCAGAAGACAGATGATCAACTCAGGGACCGTCCCAATCAGCTAAGGGACTGAGTGGTAGGAAAGTAAGACGGATTGTGTGTCTGTGTGTGTGTGTGTGTGTGCGCTTGGGGGACCGAACAGACCCACAGGAGGTACCCAGACAAACTGAACTTCCCAGGAAGACCTGTGTGTGTGTGTGTATATGTGCATGTATGTGTGTGTGTATGTGTATCCCAGTGGTAAGGGACAGTGGAGTGTGGAGAGGGGAATAAAACAGACCCACAGGCCCACAACCAGACCATGAAGACCGAAACACAGACCTTCCTATGGAAGACCCATCATCCTAACACAATGACTGACTAACAACACACAATGATTTGACTATTGGGAATCTCACAGCTTGACGGGGACATGAGAGGGGAGTTTGAACACATGTGGAAATAAGTGTAGTGTGAGAGAGAGCGAATGAGAGAGATGGAGTGTGTTTGTGTGTGCTCACAGACAAGCTGAAACCTGAGGCTTCCCTTAACCCCTATGTGGTATTCATTTAAATGCCATTGTCATCTGACAAATGTGTTTTGTCATTCTGTCTACAGTTGTGGCCAAAAGTTTTGAGAATGACACAAATATAAATTTTCGCAAAGTCTGCTGCCTCAGTGTCTTCAGATATTTTTGTCAGATGTTACTATGGAATACTGAAGTATAATTACAGGCATTTCATAAGTGTCAAAGGCTTTTATTGACAATTACATGAAGTTGATGCAAAGAGTCAATATTTGCCGTGTTGACCCTTCTTTTTCAAGACCTCTGCAATCCGCCCTGGCATGCCGTCAATTAACTTCTGGGCCACATCCTGACTGATGGCAGCCCATTCTTGCATAATCAATGCTTGGCGTTTGTCAGAATTTGTGGGTTTTTGTTTGTCCACCCGCCTCTTGAGGATTGACCACAAGTTCTCAATGGGATTAAGGTCTGGGGAGTTTCCTGGCCATGGACCCAAAGTATCAATGTTTTGTTCCCCGAGCCACTTAGTTATCCCTTTTGCCTCATGGCAAGGTGCTCCATCATGCTGGAAAAGGCATTGTTCATCACCAAACTGTTCCTGGATGTTTGGGAGAAGTTGCTCTCGGAGGATGTGTTGGTACCATTCTTTATTCCTGGCTGTGTTCTTAGGCAAAATTGTGAGTGAGCCCATTCCCTTGGCAGAGAAACAATCCCACACATGAATGGACTCAGGATGCTTTACTGTTGGCATGACACAAGACTGATGGTAGCGCTCACCTTGTCTTCTCCGGACAAGCTTTTTTACGGATGCCCCAAACAATCGGAAAGGGGATTCATCAGAGAAAATGACTTTACCCCAGTCCTCAGCAGTCCAATCCCTGTACCTTTGGCAGAATATCAGTCTGTCCCTGAAGTTTTTCCTGGAGAGAAGTGGCTTCTTTGCTGCTCTTCTTGACACCAGGCCATCCTCCAAAAGTCTTTGACCACACTGTGCGTGCAGATGCACTCACACCTGCCTGCTGCCATTCCTGAGCAAGCTCTGTACTGGTGGTGCCCCAATCCCACAGCTGAATCAACTTTAGGAGACGGTCCCGGCGCTTGCTGGACTTTCTTGGGCGCCCTGAAGCCTTCTTCACAACAATTGAACCGCTCTCCTTGAAGTTCTAGATGATCCGATAAATGGTTGATTTAGGTGCAATCTTACTGGCAGCAATACCCTTGCCTGTGAAGCCCTTTTTGTGCAAAGCAATGATGACGGCACGTGTTTCCTTGCAGGTAACCATGTTGACAGAGGAAGAACAATGATTCCAAGCACCACCCTCCTTTTGAAGCTTCCAGTCTGTTATTCAAACTCAATCAACATGACAGAGTGATCTCCAGCCTTGTCCTCGTCAACACTCACACCTGTGTTAACGAGAGAATCACTGACATGATGTCAGCTGGTCCTTTTGTGGCAGGGCTGAAATGCAGTGGAAATGTTTTGGGGGAATTCAGTTCATTTGCATGGCAAAGAGGGACTTTGCAATTAATTGCAATTCATCTGATCACTCTTCATAACATTCTGGAGTATATGCAAATTGCCATCATACAAACTGAGGCAGCAGACTTTGTGAAAAGTAATATTTGTGTCATTCTCAAAACTTTTGGCCACGACTGTATATGCAAAGGAAATGTTTACTGCGTAAAAGGTCATGCCTTGATATAGGTCAGGAGGTTAAAGTGATTTAGAATTCTACTTACATTTGGCCTGGGTGATGGTGTCTCCGATAGTAGTGTGGATGTAATGCAGGCTGTACACTGGAAGGACCAAGGCTAGACTGGGAACACACACACACACACACACACACACACACACACACACACACACACACACACACACACACACACACACACACACACACACACACACAGATATGAATAGGTGCACACACACTTACATGCCACACACACACCACAACATTTTCATATTTTGCAGAGTTCTAACAAAGAACACATTTGCAAGAATCACAGATCAGATCACCACACAAACTTAAAAGTTGATCCACACATCAAAACAAAAATGTCTTAAAAACTTGTCATCACTGAAGCTAAAACTTTCACACAGACATATTCTGCTGAGCTTTGTAACTTATTTTTTACAAGTACATTTATCATTTGAACAGTAAAAGTCATCATTCCCCATTCAAATACAATATTTCTTATTTTGCTCCAGATATCTGCATGCTCCAGTTTAGTGCACACATTCAGGACAGTCTCAAAAGGGTTTGGACTATGTGGTACACAAACATTTAGGACAGTCTCAAGAGGGTTTTGACTAGGTGGTACACACATTTAGGACAGTCTCAAGAGGGTTTTGACTAGGTGGTACACACACATTTAGGACAGTCTCAAGAGGGTTTTGACTAGGTGGTACACACACATTTAGGACAGGCTCGAGAGGGTTTTGACTAGGTGGTACACAGCTACAACCAGTAGTGACTTTGTTTGTAGCAGGTTAGGAGAACTTACGCAGCAGGTTAGGAGAATTCACTTAACAGGTTAGGAGAATTGGGTTAAGGTTAGGATTAGTTAAAACGTTCTCCTAACTTGCTACGAAAAGTCAATTCCGGGCGTATCAGTACTCCGTCTAGTCACAACCATAGAGATAGATAGAGGACTCATCTTTGTATCTGTGCCATTATTGCGTCTGTTACAGCACGGACAGCGTCATTGAGGCAATCTCCATTTTGAAGTAGTACATTTTCTTCTTCACAATTGGCTGATTCCTCCTGATGACCCGGTTGGACATGACTCCAACAGGGTCACCAGGAAGGATCAGCCAATGAAGTTGGATGTCCACCCAGTTGACTACATTAAAATCTGAGATTTGCATAACTAATCCAAGATAGACCACAGACTGTCGTTTCCAATGGGAGCAAATTCATTATAGTGGGCAGAACAAGCAAGGAGGTGGACAGAGACAAGCACAAGCTAGCGAGATCCTATTGGCGTGTTCTAGCATGTATTTGCATATTTCCCTTAGGGAACGCATACTCTGAAGTGTGCATGTGCAATAGCTCAATTCGCCCTTGCACCCCTTCTAAACAACGAAACATTTTGAAACTTTGGCAAAGGGTAAAGTCTACAAAACATAGTCCACTCTGTAAAATATTCTAGTCTTGGGGACAGAAAACTGTATCAAATGCTTAAAAATCTATGAGAACTTAGCAGAATGTGGGCCAAAATCCATCCAGCTGCATCTTCTCCCACTTGCCTGCCACTGGGCTTCCTCTCATCACCATTTTTGGTGGCGAGTGGAAATGCCACCAGGAAGCTTGAAATGTACACTTCCGGTGAAACATCTGGTTCATTGTTCTATCTGCGATAAAATGTTGGAAGCCCTCAATGGCGCTACCTGTGCTAAAACTGCCTTTTGGCCACTAGAAGCCCCTATTATTCTCTATGGCCACGACCTTTCAAGCGGTTGCATTGATCAGGTGTCAGTGCACTACTAGTAGTCATAAGAGATGAAAACAGTGACCCCTATTGTTCTTCTAGATAGGGCCCTGAGTTTTTATGGAACCTAGTTATATGCCTTGACCAGGTAAAACTCCAGACTCTTGACCCATGAGAGTTTTCTTGGTCAAGTCACGTGGTCAGAATAAAAACTCAAGGCCCTAAAAAGGAATACTGTACATGGTATACTCAGGTAGGGGTACAAATACAGTACATGTAGCTGTTACCTGTAATCTGTACCCTTTACAGGGGCATATGTGTACGATCTTTCGCTTCGGTCTATGTACCGCTGTGGAGCAGAACACACATTTGTCATCAAAGGGACAGCTCACCCCGAAATAGTCTAAAAATGTGTTTTTGTTTTTCCATCATGTTTTACTTTACCTCATCCTGGGATTTCACTAGTGTGTGTACCGTGCGGTGGCCGGTTTCTCCATTAATCATGTTCGTTCTTATCTGAGGACAAAAAACACTTAGCTCTTAGGAGCAAGTTCAACCCACAACAGGATAGAATGTGGACACAAAGGTGGAAGTATAAAAGAAGACCGTCAGTGGTCTCCATCTTACCTCTACTTTAATCTCATCCTCCAGCTCAGCGTCCAGGAAGTCCAGAGTTACAGGCTCCTGAAATTTAGGATTCTAGAGTGCGAGACAGAGAGCGAGAGACAGAGAGCGAGAAAGAAAGTGCGAGAGAAAGTGCGAGCGAGAAAGTGCGAGACAGAGTGAGAGAGAGACAGAGAGTGCACGCATGCGCGAGAGAGAGATTTAATACAACATTTACTGTTTTATAGATTGAATCAACCCAGATAAGAGTTCACCCAGGAATTATTTAAGACAGTCTATGTGAAATTACCTTTAAGGGTGACATTCGTCATGCAAAAGAGAACAGACCTGTGAAAAAAAACAGCCTACCTGTCTATGTTAAATATTATCATTATTTTGCTTACTGCCAATTAGTCATGCAAAAATTACCCTATGTCCAGATTAAAATGATTTCCAGTCAGGATTTGTCTCAATCTTTGTCCATGAACCCTTCATCATGAGCCTAGACAGATACAGCACCAGAACTCCAAAACAAACTTTATGAAATAGGAGTTGAGATATTAACAGGAGCTAAACAAAACCATTTAAGACACATAAGGTACAAATACAAACATACAAAGATATGCTATGTGCCAACTTTACCTCTACCTACATTTACATATTACCTCAACTAAATTGTGCCACCACACATTGACTCTGTACCGGTACCCCTTGTATACATCCTCACTACTGTTATTTTATTGTTGCTCTTTATTTGTTATTTTTCTATTTTATTCTTTTTTCATTTTGTTTTTATACATTTTTTACTTCAGTTTATTTTAGTATACACTTTCTTAACACTTATTTTTCTTAAAACTGCATTGTTGGTTAAGGGCTTGTAAGTAAGCATTTCACTGTAAGGTCTGGCTCATGTTGTATTCGGTGCATGTGACAAATACAATTTGATATCTACCTCAGGTACCTTATTATTATCTATCCTGATGCCTAGTCACTTTACCCTGCCTTCATGTACATATCTACCTCAAATACCTTATTATTATCTATCCTGATGCCTAGTCACTTTACCCTGGCTTCATGTACATATCTACCTCAGGTACCTTATTATTATCTATCCTGATGCCTAGTCACTTTACCCTGCCTTCATGTACATATCTACCTCAAATACCTTATTATTATCTATCCTGATGCCTAGTCACTTTACCCTGCCTTCATGTACATATCTACCTCAGGTACCTTATTATTATCTATCCTGATGCCTAGTCACTTTACCCTGCCTTCATGTACATATCTACCTCAGGTACCTTATTATTATCTATCCTGATGCCTAGTCACTTTACCCTGCCTTCATGTACATATCTACCTCAAATACCTTATTATTATCTATCCTGATGCCTAGTCACTTTACCCTGCCTTCATGTACATATCTACCTCAAATACCTTATTATTATCTATCCTGATGCCTAGTCACTTTACCCTGCCTTCATGTACATATCTACCTCAAATACCTTATTATTATCTATCCTGATGTCTAGTCACTTTACCCTGTATTCATGTACATATCTACCTCAAATACCTTATTATTATCTATCCTGATGCCTAGTCACTTTACCCTGCCTTCATGTACATATCTACCTCAAATACCTTATTATTATCTATCCTGATGCCTAGTCACTTTACCCTGCCTTCATGTACATATCTACCTCAGGTACCTTATTATTATCTATCCTGATGCCTAGTCACTTTACCCTGCCTTCATGTACATATCTACCTTAAATACCTTATTATTATCTATCCTGATGCCTAGTCACTTTACCCTGCCTTCATGTACATATCTACCTCAGGTACCTTATTATTATCTATCCTGATGCCTAGTCACTTTACCCTGCCTTCATGTACATATCTACCTCAAATACCTCGTACCTCTGCACATTGATCTGGTACTGGTACTCCCTGTATATAGCTCCACATTGATCTGGTACTGGTACTCCCTGTATATAGCTCAGATGCAGAGTTAAAAAAATTGTAATATAAAATATTGACTAACACGAGGAATAAAACAAAATGCACAAGAATGGAGCTACATACAGGGAGTACCAGATCAATGTGGAGCTATATACAGGGAGTACCAGTACCAGATCAATGTAGAGCTATATACAGGGAGTACCAGTACCAGATCAATGTGGAGCTATATACAGGGAGTACCAGTACCAGATCAATGTGGAGCTATATACAGGGAGTACCAGTACCAGATCAATGTGGAGCTATATACAGGGAGTACCAGTACCAGATCAATGTGGAGCTATATACAGGGAGTACCAGTACCAGATCACTGTGGAGCTATATACAGGGAGTACCAGTACCAGATCAATGTGGAGCTATATACAGGGAGTACCAGTACCAGATCAATGTGGAGCTATATACAGGGAGTACCAGTACCAGATCAATGTGGAGCTATATACAGGGACTACCAGTACCAGATCAATGCTGAGCTATATACAGGGAGTACCAGTACCAGATCAATGTGGAGCTATATACAGGACGTACCAGTACCAGATCAATGTGGAGCTATATACAGGGAGTACCAGTACCAGATCAATGTGGAGCTATATACAGGGAGTACCAGTACCAGATCAATGTGGAGCTATATACAGGGACTACCAGTACCAGATCAATGTAGAGCTATATACAGGGAGTACCAGTACCAGATCAATGTGGAGCTATATACAGGGAGTACCAGTACCAGATCAATGTGGAGCTATATACAGGGAGTACCAGTACCAGATCAATGTGGAGCTATATACAGGGAGTACCAGTACCAGATCAATGTGGAGCTATATACAGGGAGTACCAGATCAATGTGGAGCTATATACAGGGAGTACCAGTACCAGATCAATGTGGAGCTATATACAGGGAGTACCAGTACCAGATCAATGTGAGGCTATATACAGGGAGTACCAGTACCAGATCAATGTGGAGCTATATACAGGGAGTACCAGTACCAGATCAATGTGGAGCTATATACAGGGAGTACCAGTACCAGATCAATGTGGAGCTATATACAGGGAGTACCAGTCCAGATCAATGTGGAGCTATATACAGGGAGTACCAGTCCAGATCAATGTGGAACTATATACAGGGAGTACCAGTACCAGATCAATGTGGAGCTATATACAGGGAGTACCAGATCAATGTGGAGCTATATACAGGGTGTTCCAGTCCAGATCAATGTGGAGCTATATACAGGGAGTACCAGTCCAGATCAATGTGGAGCTATATACAGGGAGTACCAGTCCAGATCAATGTGGAGCTATATACAGGGAGTACCAGTACCAGATCAATGTGGAGCTATATACAGGGAGTACCAGTACCAGATCAATGTGGAGCTATATACAGGGAGTACCAGTACCAGATCAATGTGGAGCTATATACAGGGAGTACCAGTACCAGATCAATGTGGAGCTATATACAGGGAGTACCAGTACCAGATCAATGTGGAGCTATATACAGGGAGTACCAGTACCAGATCAATGTGGAGCTATATACAGGGAGTACCAGTACCAGATCAATGTGGAGCTATATACAGGGAGTACCAGTACCAGATCAATGTGGAGCTATATACAGGGAGTACCAGTCCAGATCAATGTGGAGCTATATACAGGGAGTACCAGTACCAGATCAATGTGGAGCTATATACAGGGAGTACCAGTACCAGATCAATGTGGAGCTATATACAGGGAGTACCAGTACCAGATCAATGTGGAGCTATATACAGGGAGTACCAGTACCAGATCAATGTGGAGCTATATACAGGGAGTACCAGTCCAGATCAATGTGGAGCTATATACAGGGAGTACCAGTACCAGATCAATGTGCAGCTATATACAGGGAGTACCAGTACCAGATCAATGTAGAGCTATATACAGGGAGTACCAGTACCAGATCAATGTGGAGCTATATACAGGGAGTGTATGTAGAGCTATATAATATCACCAAACCACAGCAATTATCTGAAGTCTTTACCCATACTTGTGTATTTATTTAATGCACAGTAATGATGTTTTGATACAAGAACACCAGTGACATATTTCCTCAGGGCAGTTTACGGGAAAGCTGTGAGGCGGACCTTAAACTAAAGACTGATGTGAAACACATGGCTACGTGGGCGTAAGCTCCATGTTCTCCCTGTGTTTGTTGTGTGGAAATCATGAAGTGTCCCTCGCAAACCTTCTCTACACAAACCCATATGGTGACCTTTTCCGAGATAGTACTAGGGGAAGCTAGCCAAACAAAGCTAAGTGTGGCTAGGCTACGCTAGGGTAATGCTAAGCTATGCTAGCCTAACGGTAGGCTAACGCCAGGCTGCTAAATCTCCCATGCCTTGCTAACAGGTATATTGGGGCTTTGCTTAACATGGTTGTGCAGCATACTGTGATTAAAGGAACAGATGAGTGTTGTAGTTTTGGTGTGTGTGTGTGTGTGTGTGTGTGTGTGTGTGTGTGTGTGTGTGTGTGTGTACTGTACCTTTGGGCAGAGGTTGGGATGCAGCAAGACATAACCGTTGGGGTCAATGGCAAAGTAATAGCCATTTGGTCCAAACTACAAGAGGTAGAAAGAGACGGGATAGTTAGTGTGTGTGTCGATGGTATTGATGGTGTTCTGGATGCTTAACATAGGCTATGTGGGTATGTGTTAGTGTGTGTGTGTAGCACACATGCGAGTGTGTCTTACTGTAAATCTTGGCGTTAGTCTTTTGATGTCGTCCAGAGACACATCGATAGCCATCACTCCCAGGATTAGCTGGTTTTGGGGCCTCTGGGAGAAAAAACAGTCAAGGAAAAGTGGAATGAGACCAAAACAAAGCATTATATAGTACCTCACTCAGAGGGACCCCTAGTGCTTCACACACACAGTAGTATATCACTCAGAGGGACCCCTAGTGCTTCACACACACAGGCATTCACAAAAACAATTTTACTCCGATGACTCAAGTCCCTTGGCGACTTTAAAAACATTTCCAAAGTAAAGAGCACCGTGGAGATAAAAAAATGTCCTTTAGAAATCCTTGTTGTTACTGTGACTCATTAACGAGTCATTCTCAGCCTGGCTTTAGTCATTACAGGTCCATCAAACACCATCCATGTATTGATACGTAGGCTGTGTGTGCTGTTTTTAAATGTATGTAGTTCTGTTCTTGAGCTGTTCTTGTCTACTAATTGTCTGTATGTTTTGTGTGGATCCCAGCAAGAGTAGCTGCGGCTTTCACAACAACTAATGAGGATCCTAATAAAATACCAAAATACCAAATAGCATCATCTTGAAGCAGTTAGCTACTGTTATCAGATGTCGTTGCTTCCTGTGGCACAGAGTGGGCAGGCTTTGAAGAGTGAAACTATATCAGCAAAATGGCTGACAAGTACCTCAACAAGGAGATAGTAGAGGAAGAAAGGACCCACATCGTAATCGACTGCCGAGCTGACAAGGTAAAAATCTGTCGTTCTGCCCCTGAGCAAGGCAGTTAACCCACTGTTCCCAGTCCTGTGGTGTGACCCAGTGTTCAGTTCTGGAGGTGAACCTGGCTGAGAGGTCATCAACTCCCTGCTTCTGGGACATACTGCTGTGCAAATCAAACACACTTCTGAAAGCTCATTGCGGGAATGCAAGTAAACGAGTAAGTAAGCAAGTAAGCAGTCAGCTAACCAGTCAGATAGCAGTCAGTCAACCAGCCAGCCAGCCAGTTAGTCAACCAGCCAGCCAGTCAGTCAACCAGCCAGCCAGTCAGTCAGTCAGTCAACCAGCCAGTCACCCAGCCAGTCAGTCAGTCATACAGCCAGTCAACCAGCCAGTCACCCAGCCAGTCAGTCAGTCAACCAGTCAGTCAGTCAGTCAGTCAACCAGCCAGCCAGCCAGCCAGCCAGCCAGTCAACCAGTCAACCAGCCAGCCAGTCAGTCAACCAGCCAGCCAGTCAATCAATCAGCCAGCCAGCCAGCCAGCCAGCCAGCCAGCCAATCAGTCAGTCAGTCTGCCTGCCTGCCTGCCAGCCAGCCAGCCAGCGCTGTACCTGTAGTCCCCTCTCTTTGTCAGCTTTGGTGTTGGTCTTGTTGAAGACTGGAAGTGTTCCTGTGATCACCAGACCCAGCTCCTGTAAACCAGATCACATGTATTTTCCTTTAGAACAGCACCCCTACTGGTCTTATCAGACTGATAACAACAGGTATAATATGCACCAGTTGAGGCTGGTGGGGGGGAGCTATAGGAGGATGGGCTCATTGTAATGGCTGGAATGGAACCAATGGAATGGAGACAAACATGTGGTTTCAATGTTTGATGTGTTTAATACCGTTCCATTGAATCCATTCCAGCCATTACAATGAGCCTGTCCTCCTATAGCTCCTCCCACCAGCCTCCTCTGCTATGCATTCTCTATGCACCTGTATACTGGTGTAGGTTGTGTCCGTGTACTATAGTCTATAGGTAAGAATACTACTTGTAATGAAATAGTAGCCTGGTCCCATATCTGTTTGTGTTGTAAACTCAAGCACAAGCAGATATGGGAACAGGCTAATGTACTAGCCCTGTGGAGCAAGACAGATTATTAGTGAGAGTCCATCATAATAACTTTCCATTGGTGTCAGACAGGGCAATTAATGACGCAAATACACTTTCCAATACAAACACCAGCTATCTAGTTGTAAATAAAAATAGCAGAAATAATGGGAAGCTGTGCAGGGTAGTATTTACAGGGTGAATTTGGGGACAACAAGGCATACACAGGGTGTCAGGCTGTTGACTATGGTAAGTGTAGATACTGTATTATAAACTTGCTATGTGTGTCCGAGTGCAACTAGTGATGCAAACACCCTTCTAATACAAACACCAGCTGTCTAGTTCTAAAAGTAGCTCATATCAAGGTCAAGTTGCGTCCTGACTTAAACAGTGGATAAGGGATGAAAGTGCACCTGATAGAGAAAACGTCACGTTTCCATGTTCAATCACATAACATTGTTTACTATGGAACGATCCGGAAAAAAACTAGAAAGAAATCTGTCCCTAAATTAATGGACTCAAAATGACACGTCTTTGCAGGTAACCAGACACAGGGCCATGTGGTGTGTGTGTGTGTGTGTGTGTGTGTGTGTGTGTGTGTGTGTGTGTGTGTGTGTGTGTGTGTGTGTGTGTGTGTGTGTGTGTGTGTGTGTGTGTGTGTGTGTGTGTGTGTGTGTGTGTGTGTGTGTGTGTGCCGGTTTGCTTGTGTGTGTGTGTGAGAACACACAGTGGGCCGCTATTGTGACGTGTGGCTGGAGAAGCATCTGTTTCCAGTAATGAGGTGGACAGCCTCCATCACCACAACAGGGAAGACACCATCTCTCTAGTGCGTCTGGATGGTCTTCATGGTGTTGTGTGTGCTTACTGGAAATGTGCGATGACCTCTGAATCTGTCATGGTGCAATCTGTAATCAGATTTCCTTATTGCACTGAGACTGTGTCATGCCGTTAGATTTGACACTATACATCCATCTTGCTATGTCTCCAACTTCACGTTATATACAAAAAAATATAAACGCAACATGGAAGGTTTTGGTGTCATTTTTCACGAGCTGAAATAAAAGATCCCAGAAATTTTACATTGGCACAAAAAGCTTATTTCTCTCAGATTTTGTACACACATTTGTTTACATCCCTGTTACTGAGCGTTTCTCCTTTGCCATCCAGCTGACAGGTGTGGCATATCAAGAAGCTGATTAAACAGCATGATCATTACATGGGTGCACATTGCGCTGGAGACAATAAAAAGCCATTCTAAAATGTGCGGTTTTGTCACACAACACAATGCCACAGATGGCATGCTGACTGCAGGAATGTCCACCAGAGCTGTTGCCAGATAATTTGATGTTCATTTATCTACCATAAGCCGCCTCCAAAGTCATTTTAGAGAATGTCCAACCGGCCTCACAACCGCAGACCACGTGTATGGTGTTGTGTGGGCGAGCGGTTTGCTGATGTCAACGTTGTGTGAACAGAGTGCCCCATGGTGGCGGTGGGTTTACGGTATGACCAGGCATAAGCTACGGACTACAAACACAATTGCATTTTATCGATGGCAATTTGTATGCACAGAGATACCGTGACGAGATCCTAAGGCCCATTATCGTGCCATTCATCCGCCACCATCACCTCATGTTTCAGCATGATAATGCACAGCCCCATGTTGCAAAGATCTATGCACAATTCCTGGAAGCTGAACATTTCCCAGTTCTTCCATGGCCTGCATACTTACCATGTCTGGGATGCTCTGGATTGACGTGTACGATAACGTGTTCCAGTTCCCGCCAATATCCAGAAGCTTCGCACAGCCATTGAAGAGGAGTGGGACAACATTCCACAGCCCACAATCCACAGCCTGATCAACTCTATGCGAAGGAGATGTGTCGCTCGTTGCATGAGGCAGATGGTGGTCACACCAGATACTGACTGGTTTCTGATCCACGCCCCTACCTTTTTTTAAGGTACAGTATCTGTGACCAACATATGCATATCTGTATTCCCAGTCATGTGAAATCCATAGACTAGGGCCGAGTCATTTTAAAAAATCGATTGATTTCCTTATATGAACTGTAACTTGTTGCATGTTGCGTTTATATTTTTGTTCAGTATAAATATTGTTCTGAAGCCAACGTCCCACTGTGTGTGCTGGGTTGTTTCTGACTTGGCTCCAATGCTGTTCAATAGAATATCAATACTGGTTGATTTATATTACACGTATATTTGGACAGCTTGTTTCAGTGCACTCGGTCCGGGCCTTATCCGCTGTTGAAGTTCATACACAACTTGAACTTGATATGAGCTATTTCTAGAACCAGAAAGTGTGTGTTCATGTAAAATATGAACTTGATACGTGATATTTTTAGAACTAGATAGCTGGTGTTTGTATTGGAAAATTGTATTTGCGTCACTAGTTGGACTCTCGGACACCCTTAGTAAGTTTATATACAGTATGTGCATTAACCTTAGTCAACAGTGTCTTGGCTGGTGGTACTGTAGTATTGGGAAGTACATTTGCTTCACTATTTGAAGCCTTTGACACCCAAGTTTGTATTAGTTCTACCCTCTAGGGTTGGGGTAAAGTTGTACAAATATTGAATTGCAATTAAATTCCAAAAGATTAAATGTTTTTACATTTCCAATTACAATCAAAAAGTAAAAATATCCTAATTCCAATTAAATAACAATTCCAAATTTATTTCAACGTAAATTCTCCACGAGTGAATTCAAGAATTGAATTGGAATTTCAGTTTAAATTGAAAATGACCCCAATCCTGCTACAGTTTAATGTAAACTTGATCCCAACCCTGGTACACTTTAATGTAAACTTGACCCCAACCCTGGTACACTTTAATGTAAACTTGACCCCAACCCTGCTACACTTTAATGTAAACTTGACCCCAACCCTGGTACACTTTAATGTAAACTGGATCCCAACCCTGGTACACTTTAATGTAAACTTGATCCCAACCCTGCTACACTTTAATGTAAACTTGATCCCAACCCTGGTACACTTTAATGTAAACTTGACCCCAACCCTGGTACACTTTAATGTAAACTGGATCCCAACTCTGGTACACTTTAATGTAAACTTGATCCCAACCCTGGTACACTTTAATGTAAACTGGATCCCAACCCTGGTACACTTTAATGTAAACTGGATCCCAACCCTGGTACACTTTAATGTAAACTGGATCCCAACCCTGGTACACTTTAATGTAAACTGGATCCCAACCCTGGTACACTTTAATGTAAACTTGATCCCAACCCTGGTACACTTTAATGTAAACTGGATCCCAACCCTGGTACACTTTAATGTAAACTGGATCCCAACCCTGGTACACTTTAATGTAAACTGGATCCCAACCCTGGTACACTTTAATGTAAACTGGATCCCAACCCTGGTACACTTTAATGTAAACTTGATCCCAACCCTGGTACACTTTAATGTAAACTTGATCCCAACCCTGGTACACTTTAATGTAAACTTGACCCCAACCCTGCTACACTTTAAAAACCCAATAATGTTGTGGGTCCATCAGACAAATGTTGTGGGTCCATCAATAACAAAAACATGAACACCACACAAGGGTTAATGGAATTATTAGTATAAAAGTGTACTGTAGGATTTGTTTTGAACCATTTCAACCTGTATTCCTATATTTCCTGTATAGCTAGGCTGTCTGAACAGTGACATGATCAGCCTGAAAGTCTGAGGGAATTGAATTCGAGTTGGAATTTGTGGAATTGTTGGGGATAATATTGAATTAGGGAATTGACTTCTTGGAATTTGGAATTGAGAGGAATTGAATTATCTCTGAATTCAAAGACTGACCTGTATTTTGAATTTAATTCAATGGAATTTATAGGGAGAGAGAGAATTGAACTAGAATTGCATTTATGGAATTATCTCCAACCCTGAAGTGTACACACTTCACCTATCCTCACTGTAACCATTCAGAATACAACTTCACACTATTTCTGATACTGTGCTGTAACTATATTCACACCACTGCTGTTCATATTTCATCCCCTGTTCAATATTGTGTCAGTTGGTGTAACGTACCAGTGCGTCCTGGTAAACGTTGGTCCATTGAACCTGCTTGGCCTTGTTGTTTGCTTTGACCATGGGCCTTCCCAGTACATCCAGGTACTCCTGTTGTGTGTGAGAGAGGAATCAGACCAAACCAATCAAACAATCACTACTGTACATTGAATAGCGTGACTATATAGAGAGGTGTATCATATGTCCACAAGAGGGCATCAGACACAAACTCTAAAGAACTGTAGAAACGCTGCACAGCATTATTACTACAGGCCAGATTTACTGACCATTTGCACCAAAGCAAGATCTGCATCTTATAGTTGAGTTTAGACTTCAGTGTTTTAAGATCTATTTGATCACTGTTTACCTGAGTGTTGATCCTGATAGCACCGATGGAGGGGATTTCATAATAGTACCCTGGAACACAAGTATTTCACCTTTACACGTCATCATCTACAATATAACATACCAGGACACAGCATGGTAGACTTTGGCTCTGATTGAATTCCATGACAATGCATCCTTCCTTGTTCTCTTCCTGGAAGTAGTCACTTATCTGACATGGTCTGGTCCTACTGTAAAAGCATTAGTGTGGACACATTGCTTTTCCTAATCTAATCATATCAAATAGGGAGGAAGGACGTAGTATTCAGGCAGGGCCATGACGTATGTGTGTTTGCGTGCGCGTGTGTTCTGTACCTTTGTTGGTGCAGGCCATCCACTGGATTGGTCCTTTGTCATAGTTGTGTTGGCCCACTGAGAACGTGAATATCCGCACCTAAAGGGTCAACATAGGGTTAAGGGTCAATAGATGTAACATGTATGTATCTGTGTACAGTATGTTTCAGTGTATGCATATGACTTGTATATCTCTACAGTATGTATATGTTGGTGTGTATTATCTAGCAAGAGATGGGAACACTAGTCCACCCGTTGCCCTGGGATTTCTACACTCTGCTTACCAAACACATTTACACAGTATACGGCCGATTATGAACAAATATACACACCTCAGGAGGCTGGTGAGGGGAGGACGGCTCATAACAATGACTGGAATGGAGTGACTGGAATGGTATCAGACACTAGGAAAATATGTATTTGATGTGTTCGAATACCATTCCATGGATTCTGTTGCAGCCATTACCATGAGTCCGTCCTCCCCAATTAAGGTGCAACCAGCCCCCTGTGATACACACATCTGTATCATTGAGTAATTGAAGCGCTTTGATTTATGCACGACAGAATGCATTCTGTAGCAGCAACTCCTCTGATGGAGATCTTCCCCAGGATCATGTAAACTACCCACAGAACCTCCTCTTCCTGAGGGTTCCTTATGTCTGTGTGTAGGAGACGTCTCTATCTCGCAACCAACCTTTTTGTCAGCGTTGTACTTCTGGAAGATCTCCTGGGCCCTCTCCTCTCCTCCGTCAGTGAACAGCATGATGATCTTGTTACACAACGCCCTGCCCTGGGTCACGTTCAACTAGAGAGATAGAGAGGGGAATGACGGAGGGGGGATAGAAAGAGTGGGGAGAGGAGGGGGGGAGTGGGGACACAGCACAGAGAGAGAACGAGAGAGGACGAGTAGGGACACAGAGACGAGGAGGGTTGGGGGGTGAGAGAAAACAACACAACATACATTTTATGTAATTTAAATGACTAAAGCACAGTGATTAGGTTTACGATGCACTGTGTATTTACAAACCATCAGAAAATAAATCAGTTATTGAAAGATCATTTTTTGCGTCTTCAACCAATATTTCCCCAGGTCTTGTATTTGTTGTACTCAAACTAAATGACTTTTAGGATGGGACAATGAAGATTTATTGAATTGAAGAGGTCAGACCTGGACAAAACACTGCCAATTAAATCCACTTATTTTCCTTTCAATAAACTTCATTCTAAGAGTGCTGACCTTCCTTTTTACAAACATTTAATTTCATTTATGAAAGTGGGCACCCCATCAAAATAAGGTTTGATGGAAAAAGGTTTAATGTTTCGCCATCAGGGTCCTATTTATTAGGAACCAAATGGAGGAAAACGGACTGAAACAGGGAGAGAGACTACCTGAATTTGTCCAATAACAAACGTTTTGCTACGGTGTGCCCAAATGAATTACGACCCAAGTGATTGAAACAAATAGAAGAGTGAAATGGCCAAAATCGCCAGCAGATGGCGATAAGTGACAACAATAACAGGTGGTCTCCTCTGGGGCGACTACTAGTACAATAGCTTGTTTCCATTGTTATTCTCATCATTCAAGCTAATCTAATGTCTCAGTTTCATCGAGTTACATCAACCACGTGGGCTAATGAAAAACAGGGAAAACCCAGGCGACACAAAGTCTGAAGAGTTGGAATGGAAAAATTCAAGGGATATGTTTAATGTTTTGTAGACACACTGGTCATGCCTCTCTCCCTCCCTCTTCTCTCCCTCGCACTTTCTCGCTCACTCTCTTGAACGCACTCACACACGCCACACCACAGTCCCTCCTAACTGGCACTCACACACGCCACACCACAGTCCCTCCTAACTGGCACTCAACCTCATGCACACACGCATGTACGTGCATACATTCAAACAGTAAACTATAGCACACACACACACTCTCTCATCCCCTACCGATGAGAGCTGCTCGAAGGCCAACTCGAAGCCGCCTTTGTAGTTGGTGATGCCCTTGGCTGAGATGTTCCGCACAGCATCCTTCAGGAACCTCTTGTTCCTCACGTTGGCCTGGACCAGGTTCTGAAAGCACGCCGCCTTCACCGCTTTATCATTGAACTGTAGCAGACAGATAGACAGAGGGAGGGGGAGGGAGAGAGAGAGGAGGGATGAGTTGTTAAATTATCATCGAACTGAATGAGAGACAGAAAGAGAAATAGAAAAGTCACCCGCTGAGACAGAGGATGAGCCATACACATACATTCCTACACACCCACACACATGACAGGGATTTTAAGGCTCTGTGTTTTAAGGCATTGATGTTTGGTACAGTCTGTGGTTAGAAATACTAATATTAGTCATTTGAAAGGAGCACTGATATCATTCTGTCCACATTTACATACACAAGAAAAGATCACTGCTACACACACTCCAGTTACAGAGATCACTGCTACACACACTCCAGTTACAGAGATCACTGCTACACACACTCCAGTTACAAAGATCACTGCTACAGACACTCCAGTTACAGAGATCACTGCTACAGACACTCCAGTTACAGAGATCACTGCTACAGACACTCCAGTTACAGAAACCACTGCTACAGACACTCCAGTTACAGAGATCACTGCTACAGACACTCCAATTACAGAGATCACTGCTACAGACACTCCAATTACAGAGATCACTGCTACAGACACTCCAATTACAGAGATCACTGCTACAGACACTCCAGTTACAGAGATCACTGCTACAGACACTCCAATTACAGAGATCACTGCTACAGACACTCCAGTTACAGAAACCACTGCTACAGACACTCCAATTACAGAGATCACTGCTACAGACACTCCAATTACAGAGATCACTGCTACAGACACTCCAATTACAGAGATCACTGCTACAGACACTCCAATTACAGAGATCACTGCTACAGACACTCCAGTTACAGAGATCACTGCTACAGACACTCCAGTTACAGAGATCACTGCTACAGACACTCCAGTTACAGAAATCACTGCTACAGACACTCCAATTACAGAAATCACTGCTACAGACACTCCAGTTACAGAGATCACTGCTACAGACACTCCAGTTACAGAGATCACTGCTACAGACACTCCAGATACAGAGATCACTGCTACACACACTCCAGATACAGAGATCACTGCTACAGACACTCCAGTTACAGAGATCACTGCTACACACACTCCAGAGACAGAGATCACTGCTACAGACACTCCAGTTACAGAGATCACTGCTACAGACACTCCAGTTACAGAGATCACTGCTACAGACACTCCAGTTACAGAGATCACTGCTACACACACTCCAGATACAGAGATCACTGCTACAGACACTCCAGTTACATAAATCACTGCTACACACACTCCAGTTACAGAGATCACTGCTACACACACTCCAGATACAGAGATCACTGCTACAGACACTCCAGATACGGAGATCACTGCTACAGACACTCCAGTTACAGAAATCACTGCTACACACACTCCAGATACAGAGATCACTGCTACAGACACTCCAGTTACAGAGATCACTACTACACACACCCCAGATACAGAAATCACTGCTACACACACTCCAGTTACAGAGATCACTGCTACAGACACTCCAGTTACAGAGATCACTGCTACACACACTCCAGTTACAGAGATGACTGCTACAGACACTCCAGTTACAGAGATCACTGCTACAGACACTCCAGTTACAGAGATCACTGCTACAGACACTCCAATTACAGAGATCACTGCTACAGACACTCCAATTACAGAGATCACTGCTACAGACACTCCAATTACAGAGATCACTGCTACAGACACTCCAATTACAGAGATAACTGCTACAGACACTCCAATTACTGAGATCACTGCTACAGACACTCCAATTACAGAGATCATAGCTACAGACACTCCAATTACAGAAATCACTGCTACAGACACTCCAATTACAGAGATCACTGCTACAGACACTGCAATTACAGAGATAACTGCTACAGACACTCCAATTACAGAGATCACTGCTACAGACACTCCAGATACAGAAATCACTGCTACAGACACTCCAATTACAGAAATCACTGCTACAGACACTCCAGTTACAGAGATCACTGCTACAGACACTCCAGTTACAGAGATCACTGCTACAGACACTCCAGAAACAGAAATCACTGCTACAGACACTCCAGATACAGAAATCACTGCTACAGACACTCCAGTTACAGAGATCACTGCTACAGACACTCCAATTACAGAGATCACTGCTACAGACACTCCAGTTACAGAAATCACTGCTACAGACACTCCAATTACAGAGACCACTGCTACAGACACTCCAGTTACAGAGATCACTGCTACAGACACTCCAGTTAGAGATCACTGCTACAGACACTCCAATTACAGAGATCACTGCTACAGACACTCCAGATACGGAAATCACTGCTACAGACACTCCAATTACAGAAATCACTGCTACAGACACTCCAGTTACAGAGATCACTGCTACAGACACTCCAGTTACAGAGATCACTGCTACAGACACTCCAGATACAGAGATCACTGCTACACACACTCCAGATACAGAGATCACTGCTACAGACACTCCAGTTACAGAAATCACTGCTACACACACTCCAGTTACAGAGATCACTGCTACACACACTCCAGTTACAGAGATCACTGCTACAGACACTCCAGATACAGAGATCACTGCTACAGACACTCCAGTTACAGAGATCACTGCTACACACACTCCAGTTACAGAGATCACTGCTACAGACACTCCAGTTACAGAGATCACTGCTACACACACCCCAGATACAGAAATCACTGCTACACACACTCCAGTTACAGAGATCACTGCTACAGACACTCCAGTTACAGAGATCACTGCTACAGACACTCCAGTTACAGAGATCACTGCTACAGACACTCCAGTTACAGAGATCACTGCTACAGACACTCCAGTTACAGAAATCACTGCTACAGACACTCCAGTTACAGAGATCACTGCTACACACACTCCAGTTACAGAGATGACTGCTACAGACACTCCAGTTACAGAGATCACTGCTACAGACACTCCAGTTACAGAGATCACTGCTACAGACACTCCAATTACAGAGATCACTGCTACAGACACTCCAATTACAGAGATCACTGCTACAGACACTCCAATTACAGAGATCACTGCTACAGACACTCCAATTACAGAGATCACTGCTACAGACACTCCAATTACAGAGATCACTGCTACAGACACTCCAATTACAGAGATCACTGCTACAGACACTCCAATTACAGAGATCACTGCTACAGACACTCCAATTACAGAGATCACTGCTACATACACTCCAGTTACAGAGATCACTGCTACACACACTCCAGTTACAGAAATCACTGCTACAGACACTCCAGTTACAGAGATCACTGCTACACACACTCCAGATACAGAGATCACTGCTACAGACACTCCAATTACAGAGATCACTGCTACAGACACTCCAGTTACAGAGATCACTGCTACAGACACTCCAGTTACAGAGATCACTGCTACACACACTCCAGATACAGAGATCACTGCTACAGACACTCCAGTTACAGAGATCACTACTACACACACCCCAGATACAGAAATCACTGCTACACACACTCCAGTTACAGAGATCACTGCTACAGACACTCCAGTTACAGAGATCACTGCTACAGACACTCCAATCACAGAGATCACTGCTACAGACACTCCAGTTACAGAGACTCACTGCTACATACACTCCAGTTACAGAGATCACTGCTACACACACTCCAGTTACAGAAATCACTGCTACAGACACTCCAGTTACAGAGATCACTGCTACACACACTCCAGTTACAGAGATCACTGCTACACACACTCCAGATACAGAGATCACTGCTACAGACACTCCAGATACAGAGATCACTGCTACAGACACTCCAGTTACAGAAATCACTGCTACACACACTCCAGATACAGAGATCACTGCTACAGACACTCCAGTTACAGAGATCACTACTACACACACCCCAGATACAGAAATCACTGCTACACACACTCCAGTTACAGAGATCACTGCTACAGACACTCCAGTTACAGAGATCACTGCTACAGACACTCCGGTTACAGAGATCACTGCTACACACACTCCAGTTACAGAGATCACTGCTACACACACTCCAGTTACAGAGATCACTGCTACACACACTCCAGATACAGAGATCACTGCTACACACACTCCAGTTACAGAGATCACTGCTACACACACTCCAGTTACAGAGATCACTGCTACAGACACTCCAATTACAGAGATCACTGCTACATACACTCCAGTTACAGAGATCACTGCTACAGACACTCCAGTTACAGAGATCACTGCTACACACACTCCAGTTACAGAGATCACTGCTACACACACTCCAGTTACAGAGATCACTGCTACACACACTCCAGTTACAGAGATCACTGCTACACACACTCCAGTTACAGAGATCACTGCTACAGACACTCCAATTACAGAGATCACTGCTACATACACTCCAGTTACAGAGATCACTGCTACAGACACTCCAGTTACAGAGATCACTGCTACACACACTCCAGATACAGAGATCACTGCTACACACACTCCAGTTACAGAGATCACTGCTACACACACTCCAATTACAGAGATCACTGCTACAGACACTCCAGATACAGAAATCACTGCTACACAGACTCCAGTTACAGAGATCACTGCTACACACACTCCAGTTACAGAGATCACTGCTACACACACTCCAGTTACAGAGATCACTGCTACAGACTCTCCAGTTACAGAGATCACTGCTACAGACACTACAGTTATAGAGATCAATGCTACACACACTCCAGATACAGAGATCACTACTACAGACATTCCAGTTACAGAGATCACTGCTACAAACACTCCAGTTACAGAGATCACTGCTACAGACACTCCAGTTACAGAGATCACTACTACACACACTCCAGATACAGAAATCACTGCTACACACACTCCAGTTACAGAGATCACTGCTACACACACTCCAATTACAGAGATCACTGCTACAGACACTCCAATTACAGAGATCACTGCTACAGACACTCCAGTTACAGAGATCACTGCTACACACACTCCAGTTACAGAGATCACTGCTACAGACACTCCAATTACAGAGATCACTGCTACAGACACTCCAGTTACAGAGATCACTGCTACAGACACTCCAGTTACAGAGATCACTGCTACAGACACTCCAGATACAGAATTACAGAGATCACTGCTACAGACACTCCAGTTACAGAGATCACTGCTACACACACTCCAGTTACAGAGATGACTGCTACAGACACTCCAGTTACAGAGATCACTGCTACAGACACTCCAGTTACAGAGATCACTGCTACAGACACTCCGGTTACAGAGATCACTGCTACACACACTCCAGTTACAGAGATCACTGCTACACACACTCCAGTTACAGAGATCACTGCTACACACACTCCAGTTACAGAGATCACTGCTACAGACACTCCAGTTACAGAGATCACTGCTACATACACTCCAATTACAGAGATCACTGCTACAGACACTCCAGTTACAGAGATCACTGCTACAGACACTCCAGTTACAGAGATCACTGCTACAGACACTCCAGTTACAGAAATCACTGCTACAGACACTCCAATTACAGAAATCACTGCTACAGACACTCCAGTTACAGAGATCACTGCTACAGACACTCCAGTTACAGAGATCACTGCTACAGACACTCCAGATACAGAGATCACTGCTACACACACTCCAGATACAGAGATCACTGCTACAGACACTCCAGTTACAGAGATCACTGCTACACACACTCCAGAGACAGAGATCACTGCTACAGACACTCCAGTTACAGAGATCACTGCTACAGACACTCCAGTTACAGAGACCACTGCTACAGACACTCCAGTTACAGAGATCACTGCTACACACACTCCAGATACAGAGATCACTGCTACAGACACTCCAGTTACATAAATCACTGCTACACACACTCCAGTTACAGAGATCACTGCTACACACACTCCAGATACAGAGATCACTGCTACAGACACTCCAGATACGGAGATCACTGCTACAGACACTCCAGTTACAGAAATCACTGCTACACACACTCCAGATACAGAGATCACTGCTACAGACACTCCAGTTACAGAGATCACTACTACACACACCCCAGATACAGAAATCACTGCTACACACACTCCAGTTACAGAGATCACTGCTACAGACACTCCAGTTACAGAGATCACTGCTACACACACTCCAGTTACAGAGATGACTGCTACAGACACTCCAGTTACAGAGATCACTGCTACAGACACTCCAGTTACAGAGATCACTGCTACAGACACTCCAATTACAGAGATCACTGCTACAGACACTCCAATTACAGAGATCACTGCTACAGACACTCCAATTACAGAGATCACTGCTACAGACACTCCAATTACAGAGATAACTGCTACAGACACTCCAATTACTGAGATCACTGCTACAGACACTCCAATTACAGAGATCATAGCTACAGACACTCCAATTACAGAAATCACTGCTACAGACACTCCAATTACAGAGATCACTGCTACAGACACTGCAATTACAGAGATAACTGCTACAGACACTCCAATTACAGAGATCACTGCTACAGACACTCCAGATACAGAAATCACTGCTACAGACACTCCAATTACAGAAATCACTGCTACAGACACTCCAGTTACAGAGATCACTGCTACAGACACTCCAGTTACAGAGATCACTGCTACAGACTCTCCAGTTACAGAGATCACTGCTACAGACACTCCAGTTACAGAGATCACTGCTACACACACTCCAGATACAGAGATCACTGCTACAGACACTCCAGTTACAGAGATCACTGCTACAAACACTCCAGTTACAGAGATCACTGCTACAGACACTCCAGTTACAGAGATCACTGCTACACACACTCCAGTTACAGAGATCACTGCTACACACACTCCAGTTACAGAGATCACTGCTACAGCACACTCCAGTTACAGAGATCACTGCTACACACACTCCAGTTACAGAGATCACTGCTACAGACACTCCAGTTACAGAGATCACTGCTACACACACTCCAGATACAGAAATCACTGCTACACACACTCCAGTTACAGAGATCACTGCTACAGACACTCCAGTTACAGAGATCACTGCTACAGACACTCCAATCACAGAGATCACTGCTACAGACACTCCAGTTACAGAGATCACTGCTACAGACACTCCAGTTACAGAGATCACTGCTACAGACACTCCAGTTACAGAGATCACTGCTACACACACTCCAGTTACAGAGATCACTGCTACAGACACTCCAGTTACAGAGATCACTGCTACAGACACTCCAGTTACAGAGATCACTGCTACAGACACTCCAGTTACAGAGATCACTGCTACACACACTCCAGTTACAGAGATCACTGCTACACACACTCCAGTTACAGAGATCACTGCTACACACACTCCAGTTACAGAGATCACTGCTACAGACACTCCAGTTACAGAGATCACTGCTACAGACACTCCAATTACAGAGATCACTGCTACAGACACTCCAGTTACAGAGATCACTACTGCTACAGACACTCCAGTTACAGAGATCACTGCTACAGACACTCCAGTTACAGAAATCACTGCTACAGACACTCCAATTACAGAAATCACTGCTACAGACACTCCAGTTACAGAGATCACTGCTACAGACACTCCAGTTACAGAGATCACTGCTACAGACACTCCAGATACAGAGATCACTGCTACACACACTCCAGATACAGAGATCACTGCTACAGACACTCCAGTTACAGAGATCACTGCTACACACACTCCAGAGACAGAGATCACTGCTACAGACACTCCAGTTACAGAGATCACTGCTACAGACACTCCAGTTACAGAGACCACTGCTACAGACACTCCAGTTACAGAGATCACTGCTACACACTCTCCAGATACAGAGATCACTGCTACAGACACTCCAGTTACATAAATCACTGCTACACACACTCCAGTTACAGAGATCACTGCTACACACACTCCAGATACAGAGATCACTGCTACAGACACTCCAGATACGGAGATCACTGCTACAGACACTCCAGTTACAGAAATCACTGCTACACACACTCCAGATACAGAGATCACTGCTACAGACACTCCAGTTACAGAGATCACTACTACACACACCCCAGATACAGAAATCACTGCTACACACACTCCAGTTACAGAGATCACTGCTACAGACACTCCAGTTACAGAGATCACTGCTACACACACTCCAGTTACAGAGATGACTGCTACAGACACTCCAGTTACAGAGATCACTGCTACAGACACTCCAGTTACAGAGATCACTGCTACAGACACTCCAATTACAGAGATCACTGCTACAGACACTCCAATTACAGAGATCACTGCTACAGACACTCCAATTACAGAGATCACTGCTACAGACACTCCAATTACAGAGATAACTGCTACAGACACTCCAATTACTGAGATCACTGCTACAGACACTCCAATTACAGAGATCATAGCTACAGACACTCCAATTACAGAAATCACTGCTACAGACACTCCAATTACAGAGATCACTGCTACAGACACTGCAATTACAGAGATAACTGCTACAGACACTCCAATTACAGAGATCACTGCTACAGACACTCCAGATACAGAAATCACTGCTACAGACACTCCAATTACAGAAATCACTGCTACAGACACTCCAGTTACAGAGATCACTGCTACAGACACTCCAGTTACAGAGATCACTGCTACAGACACTCCAGAAACAGAAATCACTGCTACAGACACTCCAGATACAGAAATCACTGCTACAGACACTCCAGTTACAGAGATCACTGCTACAGACACTCCAATTACAGAGATCACTGCTACAGACACTCCAGTTACAGAAATCACTGCTACAGACACTCCAATTACAGAGACCACTGCTACAGACACTCCAGTTACAGAGATCACTGCTACAGACACTCCAATTACAAAGATCACTGCTACAGACACTCCAATTACAGAGATCACTGCTACAGACACTCCAATTACAGAGATCACTGCTACAGACACTCCAATTACAGAGATCACTGCTACATACACTCCAGTTACAGAGATCACTGCTACACACACTCCAGTTACAGAAATCACTGCTACAGACACTCCAGTTACAGAGATCACTGCTACACACACTCCAGTTACAGAGATCACTGCTACACACACTCCAGATACAGAGATCACTGCTACAGACACTCCAGTTACAGAGATCACTACTACACACACCCCAGATACAGAAATCACTGCTACACACACTCCAGTTACAGAGATCACTGCTACAGACACTCCAGTTACAGAGATCACTGCTACAGACACTCCAATCACAGAGATCACTGCTACAGACACTCCAGTTACAGAACTCACTGCTACAGACACTCCAGTTACAGAGATCACTGCTACAGACACTCCAGTTACAGAGATCACTGCTACACACACTCCAGTTACAGAGATGACTGCTACAGACACTCCAGTTACAGAGATCACTGCTACAGACACTCCAGTTACAGAGATCACTGCTACAGACACTCCGGTTACAGAGATCACTGCTACACACACTCCAGTTACAGAGATCACTGCTACACACACTCCAGTTACAGAGATCACTGCTACACACACTCCAGTTACAGAGATCACTGCTACAGACACTCCAGTTACAGAGATCACTGCTACATACACTCCAGTTACAGAGATCACTGCTACAGACACTCCAGTTACAGAGATCACTGCTACACACACTCCAGTTACAGAGATCACTGCTACACACACTCCAGTTACAGAGATCACTGCTACACACACTCCAGTTACAGAGATCACTGCTACACACACTCCAGTTACAGAGATCACTGCTACACACACTCCAGTTACAGAGATCACTGCTACAGACACTCCAATTACAGAGATCACTGCTACAGACACTCCAGTTACAGAGATCACTGCTACAGACACTCCAGTTACAGAGATCACTGCTACACACACTCCAGATACAGAGATCACTGCTACACACACTCCAGTTACAGAGATCACTGCTACACACACTCCAATTACAGAGATCACTGCTACAGACACTCCAGATACAGAAATCACTGCTACACAGACTCCAGTTACAGAGATCACTGCTACACACACTCCAGTTACAGAGATCACTGCTACACACACTCCAGTTACAGAGATCACTGCTACAGACTCTCCAGTTACAGAGATCACTGCTACAGACACTACAGTTATAGAGATCACTGCTACACACACTCCAGATACAGAGATCACTACTACAGACATTCCAGTTACAGAGATCACTGCTACAAACACTCCAGTTACAGAGATCACTGCTACAGACACTCCAGTTACAGAGATCACTACTACACACACTCCAGATACAGAAATCACTGCTACACACACTCCAGTTACAGAGATCACTGCTACACACACTCCAGTTACAGAGATCACTGCTACACACACTCCAATTACAGAGATCACTGCTACAGACACTCCAGTTACAGAGATCACTGCTACACACACTCCAGTTACAGAGATCACTGCTACAGACACTCCAGTTACAGAGATCACTGCTACAGACACTCCAGTTACAGAGATCACTGCTACAGACACTCCAGATACAGAAATCACTGCTACAGACACTCCAGTTACAGAGATCACTGCTACAGACACTCCAGTTACAGAGATCACTGCTACAGACACTCCAGTTACAGAGATCACTGCTACACACTCCAATTACAGAGATCACTGCTACACACTCCTCAGTGCACAAATGTGTCTACTTCTCTGTGTGTGTGTGTGTGTGTGTGTGTGTGTGTGTGTGTGTGTGTGTGTGTGTGTGTGTGTGTGAGAGTGAGAGAGAGAGAGAGACTTACATTCTCACACACACACACATACACACACACACACACAAACACTCTTCAGAAAACGTTCCCCTCCATAACCTAATGAGTTGGAAGGGTGTGGAGACATAAGAACTGGGGGGATTGATGGAACGTTGTCAGATATCACCACAGGGGGACTTGTGTTTCTGCAGATCCAAATAAAGACTAACATGCTGGGGCAGAAGCAGAGAAATATTGGTTTGTAAATAATTATGGATGGAGATGTCCCCCGTCCCCAGCCCCTTAACTCCCAGGAAATCCACTTTCTCACAGAATTACCAATCATTGCAGGGACTTCTCTATTCATCTCCTTCATTTTAAATTCGGGAACTGGATAGTCGCATCTGTATTTCATCATTCCTCGCCATTCTCATATCGTCTTGTCTAGCTGGCGCTCACATGGGCTGCCGTTGAGTTGGTTACACATGCTCCGGATTTACGCTCTGATACACTTGACTCTGCTGAACACAGATAATTGTATATGGGCACACTGAACACACAGTACTATAGGCGCACACACACACACACACACACACACACACACACACACACACACACACACACACACACACACACACACACACACACACACACACAGTACATTCATGTGTAGGAAAAACTCCCTAGAAAGGCAGGAACCTAGGAAGAAACCTAGAGAGGAAGCAGGCTCTGAGGGGTGGCCAGTCCTCTTCTGGCTGTGCCAGGTGGAGATTATAAGAGTACATGGCCATTAAGGCCAGATCGTTCTTCAAGATGATCAAACGTTCATAGATGACCAGCAGGGTCAAATAATAATCACAGTGGTTATAGAGGGTGCAACAGGTCAGCACCTCAAGAGTAAATGTCAGTTGGCTTTTCATTCCAAGAACCCATTCCTCAAACACAATAACGACTAGCACAAAGTCATTGCATTGGTCCTATAATTATAATGGGTAAAGACCACAGTCATTCCATTCGTCCTATAAATGGCCTGCGTGTAAAGACCATGTTCTGCTAACTGCCTTGGATACTCACATAGACCACATTGACGTAGTCATCGTCAGACAGCGTCTCCAGCATCTCGTTGACAGAGGTGTGGATGAGCTTCAGGGTGAGGCCAGAGACACTGCCGCTCCTACGGACAGACGTTATAACCTGTTATTACATATCTATGACAGGGTTATTACGTGCCTATTACTACAGTGTAATGGGAGAATAACCATGAAAAACAGTCATTGTCTGGTTTGGAGGAGTGGATCAGTTTGAGCGTTAACTCAGACACCTACAGGAAGGAGAGAAAGGGTATTAGATACCACAGGAACAGGTTATTACCAGATGTTACACATCTATGACTGTGTTCTCCAGACAAATATGTGCTTGTTTGATCTGGATTTAACTTGAACTGGATTGCTTCCTTCAGCCAAGAGCTAAAATAGTCTGTTGTTGTATTTCTCTTGTTTGTGTGGAGGAATTTCAATTGAATATCTCTTAGATGAACACATCTATATCCGCAGCAGAGTAATGAGCAAGGGGAATCAGACCACATAAACAACAAATGTATCTGACTCAACCAACACCACCATACTGTAATTCATATTTAGCACTAGGCCTAAGTGTGGTGCCGCCATTACATATGCAATAAGACCACTAACTAGCCTGTTAGCATTCAGGGGCCCAGAAAGACATTGCTCTTTAAATTTGCCACGGCTGAAGCTATAAAACTAATATTGAGTGTGATGAAGTGGGAGACATGGGTCGTGTGCTAAATGGCACCCAATTCCCTATACAGTGCACTACTTTTGACTAGCGCCTTATGGGACTCTGGTCAAAAGTAGTGCACTATAGGGAATAGGGTGCCATTTGGGACAGGCAGAGACAAAGAGGCATTAAAACAACCACAGGCCGCGTGACTACTAGGCTTTTAGCTAACACTAATAGGCTCTCTAGATATAGGCCTATCAGGATAAACATGTGAGGGGAAGTGGCTAGCGTCATTAGGCTAACCCAGCAGTGGACTTAAAGTGCTATCACCATGCCTCCTCTAGCCGACGCTAACGCTACATGAAAGGCTAACATTAGCATAGAGTGAGTCACTTTAACTCTGACATTTCATGTTGTCGTAGCGGCGCCGAGGATTGGACATTTAATGATATAGGCCTACTCTTGAACATAGCACCACTCAAGTTAAAATTGGATGTGAGAGAAGTTGAGAGCAGATGGTCTATATATAAATACATGCTTTAATTAGTTGCAGGTAAAGACAAAATGCACAGAACGGAAAAAGGAGGAGTGAAGGGTTGTTTCTTTTATATTCCTTCTGCTCGGGCATCACCACGACGGCAGCAGCACAGCTTTGATGTTGAAATAGCCTGTCAATTGAGCCCGCCAATTATCTACCTCGCGTCAAGAGCTAAGGGGGGCGAAATGGATTTTTCATATACATTTTTTATTGTTCTCATTTAGGTGCTGGCGCGGTGCCAGCCTTTCCATTCCAGGCACAGCCGATTAATCAGGGTGTGTCGCGGTGGCAAGGGCTTTACCCATCTAAGATAAACGATTTGTCTAAGTTCCATGACAACAAAAAAACTTCCTAGAGGAAATTCTCATTAGCACATAATAAGATGATAGTGTTATGTATGTTATGTACAGTATACAGCAGGGATTTGCTGATGGACTTGATATACATGACATTGATAGCCTAGTGTGTAGTTGATACAATAGCATATAGTGGTTTGATTAAAGATGCACTATGCAAAAATCGCTCCGCCCTTTCCTGGTTGTTAAAATTCTAATAGTTTGCCTAATTTCTATTTAGGTGACAAAACAAGCAAGTATAGTGTAGAGAATCATTGTACCATCTAAACCGCTGTGAAATATCTTTTACATAACCCAAAATATTGTATTTTCAGCTTTTTGAAGTTGGTGTACCACTTCTTAGACTTGCTTTCAATGAGAATGACAGATCAATAACTCTATGTGAATTTGGGTTGGGTCCCCCAAAAAAGTTACAGCTTGCAGCTTTAAGACAAAATAGTCTGGCTGTCTTGCTCTACTTTTCCAAGTTTCCAAGTGATTTCTGATGTACTTTACATGAAATAGCCATATACCCAGGGAGTATTGTGGGAGCTTGTTCCGATGTTGTTACATTTCTTTTAACATTTTTATTTAACCTTTATTTAACTAGGCAAGTCAGTTAAGAACAAATTCTTAGTTTTCAACGACGGCCTACCCCGGCCAAACCCGGATGATGCTGGGCCAATTGTGTGCTGCCCTATGGAACTCCCAATCACGGCTGGTTGTGATAAAGCCTGGAATCGAACCAGGGTCTGTAGTGATGCCTCTAGCACAGTGCCTTAGACCTTAGACCACTGTGCCACTCGGGAGCCCCTATGTGTAAGGTCTGTGTAATACTAACCACTCTCAGAACAAGAATAGACTGACGAGTTTCAGAAGAAAGTTCTATGTTTCTGGCCATTTTGAGCCTGTAAACAAACCCACAAATGCTGATGCTTCAGATACTCAACCTGTCTAAAGAAGGCCAGTTTTTTTGCATGTTTAATCAGCACAACAGTTTTCAGCTATACTAACATAATTGCAAAAGGGTTTTCTAATGATCATTTAGCCTTTTAAAATGATAAACTTGGATTAGCTAACACAACGTGCCGTTGGAACACAGTAGTGATGGTTGCTGATAATGGGCCTCTCTATGCCTATGTAGATATTCCATTTAAAAAAATCTAAACATTAAAAAAAAATTACAACATTAACAATGTCTACATTCCGTTTCTGATCAATTTGATGTTAATTTAATTGACCAAAAAAATGTTTTTCTTTCAAAAACAAGGACATTTATAAGTGACCCCAAACGTTTGAACGGTAGTGTACACTCACAGCAAAACAAATTATGGTTTCGCTATAGTTCATGACGAATTCTATTTCCTCAGTCTCTCCAAGTCATGAGATGATGCAGCTCTAAGCTCAGCATTATAGGCTGGTGGTGGGGGGAAGTCAGACTTGTTTTTATGACTGGTCATGAAATGGATTCTGACTGTAAATATGAATCACAAAAAGAGAGTCACTCACGCATCCACTAGGATCAGCATGTCCTTAGGAGACGCTGCCCCCTGGATGTACCTGGTAAACAAACAAGCAAATAAATACAGCGGTGAAAAAACACTTGAAACTTTTACCTTATGTCTAATGATTCCAACAAATAGACCAACATAAAAAAACCATTGTCAAAAGCAGTCTGACTTTTAATTGTCAATTGTAAAGTAACAGGGTTATGCATCTTTGTGTGTGTGTGTGTGTGTGTGTGTGTGTGTGTGTGTGTGTGTGTGTGTGTGTGTGTGTGTGTGTGTGTGTGTGTGTGTATACACATGTGTGTGTGTTTCTCAAACAGTGTTTAATATGATGACCAAAAATCTAGGTTTAAGCAGGGCAGGCAATGTTCATTCTGAGAAACACTTGGAGAGATAGAGGACGAGGAGACAGGCGGTGACTCAATGTCTCCACTCACCACGGTCGCCGCCGGACGTCGTAGAGGTCAATCTTATTGGGCGTTTTTCGTGAGTCCATCCAAGGGGATGCTGGGTACAAAGACAATTTAAATCAAATCAAACTTTATTTAAAGTGCATTTGAAAAGACAACACACTTCACAGTAAAAGCATAATGCTTAATTTGAGTCCAGACAGAGACTACTAACCAGCTGAATGTTACATACATCATAACAGTTTGACTTTAAACACTGCATTTTAAATTCACCTTACCTTGATTCTAAATGTGGTTTTACAGTAGTGTTGAATATGTTTTATTTCCCTCATTAAAATGCAAATCAATTTATGACATTTTTGACATGCGTTTTTCTGGATTTTTGTTGTTGTTATTCTGTCTCTCACTGTTCAAATAGACCTACTATTAAAATGATAGACTGATCATTTCTTTGTCAGTGGTTAAACGTACAAAATCAGCAGGGGATCAAATACTTTTTTCCCTCACTGTATCTACACGTATGCTACGGTCACAAGACGCAGGCCTCCTAACTGTCCCTAGAATTTCTAAGCAAACAGCTGGAGGCAGGGCTTTCTCCTATAGAGCTCCATTTTTATGGAATGGTCTGCCTACCCATGTGAGAGACGCAGACTCGGTCTCAACCTTTAAGTCTTTATTGAAGACTCATCTCTTCAGTAGGTCCTATGATTGAGTGTAGTCTGGCCCAGGAGTGTGAAGGTGAACGAAAAGGCACTGGAGCAACGAACCGCCCTTGCTGTCTCTGCCTGGACGGTTCCCCTCTCTCCACTGGGATTCTCTGCCTCTAACCCTATTGCAGGGGCTGAGTCACTGGCTTACTGGTGCTCTTCCATGCCGTCCCTAGGAGGGGTGCCTCACTTGAGTGGGTTGAGTCTCTGACATGATCTTCCTGTCCTGGTTGGCGCGCCCCTTGGGTTCGAGCCATAGGGGAGAACTTCGTGGGCTATACTTGGCCTTGTCTCAGGATAGTAAGTTGATAGTAAGATATCCCTCTAGTGGTGTGGGGGCTGTGCTTTGGCAAAGTGGGTGGGGCTATATCCTGCCAGGTTGGCCCTGTCCGGGGTATAGTCGGACGAGGCCACAGTGTATCCCGACCCCTCCTGTCTCAGCCTCCAGTAATTATGCTGCAATAGTTTATGTGTCGGGGGGCTAGGGTCAGTCTTTTATATCTGGAGTATTTCTCCTGTCTTATCCGGTGTCCTGTGTGAATTTAAGTAAGCTCTCTCTCTCTCTCTCTCTCTCTCTCAGGACCATGCCTCGGGACTACCTGGCCTGATGATTGCTTGCTGTCCCCAATCCACCTGGTCGTGCTGACCTGTTGCACCCTCGACAACCACTTATTACTTGACCCTGCTGGTCATATATGAACGTTTGAACATCTTGGCTATGTACTGTTATAATCTCCACCCCGGCACAGCCAGAAGAGGACTGGCCACCCCTCAGAGCCTGGTTCCTCTCTAAGTTTCTTCCTAGATTCCTGCCTTTCTAGGGAGTTTTTCCTAGCCACCGTGCTTCTACATCTGCATTGCTTGCTGTTTGGGGTTTTAGGCTGGTTTCTGTATAGCACTTTGTGACACCAGCTGATGTAAAAATGGCTTTATAAATACATTTGATGGATTGATTGATCTCTGCATGTGTGGTTCCCACAGTGAAGCATAGAGGAGGAGGTGTGATGGTGCTTTGCTGGTGACACTGTCTGTGATTTATTTAGAATTCAAGGCACACTTAACCAGCATGGCTACAACAGTATTCTGCAGTGATATGCCATCCCATCTGGTTTGCGCTTAGTGGGACAATCATTTGTTTTTCAACAGGACAATGACCCAACACACCTCCAGGCTGTGTAAGGGCTATTTGACCAAGGAGAGTGATGTAGTGCTGCATCAAATTACCTGGCCTCCACAATCCCCCAACCTCAACCCAATTGAGAAGGTTTGGGATGAGTTGGACCACAGAGTGAAAGAAAAGCAGCCAACAAGTGCTCAGCATATGTGGGAACTCCTTCAAGATGGTTGGAAAAGCATTCCTTATGAAGCTGGTTGAGAGAATGCCAAGAGTGTGCAAAGCTGTCATCAAGGCAAAGACTGGCTTTTTTATTTTATTTGTTTAACACTTTTTTGGTTACGACATGATTCCATGTGTTATTTCATAGTTTTGATGTCTTCACTATTATTCTACAATGTAGAAAATAGTAAAAATAAAGAAAAACTCTTGAATGAGTAGGAGTCCAAACTTTTGACTGGTACTGTATATTTAAAAAAACCTTTCTACATCAACAAATTTCACAAAGTGCTTTTCAGGTCGGTCATGTCAGAGGTACGGCATAAGGAGGCAATTGATGGCTGTCCCTGTGTCCTTGTCCCCATCTCTGTCCCCGTCCCCGTCCCTGTGTGTGTGTCAACAAGCCCACAGCTACCCAGGCCTTGGTGACAAACACAGGGATTGCCATGACTCACTGTTTTCCCAACCTCCGCGTGTGTGTGAGAGAGAGCTCTAGTGTGTGTGTGTGTGTGTGTGTGTGTGTGTGAGAGAGAGAGCGAGAGAGAGAGAGAGTGATCTTTCTCTCTCTTTCTGTGTGTTTTTTCAGTGTGTGTGAGTGCTGAGTAAATACAACGTGACAAAGTGGCCCAGGGCATTACGTCTCCATTAATAGCCACTTTAAGGTCATGGGCTGAGGGCGTAAGCCGATTGGCTGGCTGGCTACTCACCTGGGAAGTAGCGAGCCAATCCAGTGGCACTGCCGAACACCTGCCACAGTAGAGTAGGATCCTCTTCCTTGTTCTTCCTAAACACGGCCTCTAATGCGTCTGTCCAGTTCAGCTCATTCAGCACAATGGTGGCTGTGGGATAGACAAACACATACGCATACACATACATTAGTATTCATATAACAGAGTTAAAGGCCCACTCTGTGATATTTACAACTGTTTATGATAATTTGAATTAAACAACTCCTTTTCTGAGGGGACTTCCTTTGAGGTGACGGATTGGTATACAAGACACATAACAACATGATATAACTCAAAAACATGTACAGAAATGCTATTGAAGCAATAGATGAGTATTCACAGAGAGAGAGAGCCGAAGTGAGAGGTTTCACTCCCGTCAAAATCTGTCCACGTGGGAAAACAGTGATTATGGCTTAACCCCCTAAGGTCAATGTCTGCGCCCCCACTGAAATCTAATTAGCATAATATAAAAATCTCCATTAAAATCTGTCAGTTTAAGCTAGAGATATCGGTTGTATTGCATTGGATGAGTCTCAATCCACTACATGTGGATGTCGCACTTCCGCATCTGCAGTGAAAGCTGACAGAGCTAGAGGGGTGTTTGTCAGATCATGAAACAACCTGAAAATCAGTCCAAAAATCGTTTTGGCCTACAAACTATTATGACCCCTCTGTGGAAAGGTTAGGCTCTTACCAACAAGTACATGTAAAGCTCCCCGAGTGGCGCAGCGGTCTAAGGCACTGCATTGCAGTCCTTGAGGTGTCACTACAGACCCGGGTTCCATCCCAGGCTGTGTCACAACCAGCCATGACCGGGTGTCCTATAGGGTGGTGCACAATTGACCCAGTGTCGTCCGGGTAAGGGGAGGGTTTGGCCAGGGGGGCTTTACTTGGCTTTAATTGCGCTCTAGCCACTCCTTGTGGCGGGCCGGGTGCCTGCACGTTGACTTCGGTTGGCAGTTGAACAGTGTTTCCTCTGACACATTGGTGCGGCTGGCTTCCGGGTTAACTTCTTATGGCTGGGTGGCAGTATTGAGTAGCTTGGATGAATAAGGTGCCCAGAGTAAACTGCCTGCTACTCAGGCCAAGAAGCTAAGATATGCATATTATTAGTAGATTTGGATGGACACTCTGAAGTAAACACTCTGAAGTTTCTAAAACTGTTTGAATGATGTCTGTGAGTATAACAGACCTCATATGGCTGGCAAAAACCTGAGAAAAAATCCAACCAGGAAGTGGGAAATCTGAGGTTTGTAGTTTTTCAAGTCTTGGCCTATCCAATATACAGTGTCTGTGGGGTCATATTGCACTTCCTAAGGCTTCCACTAGATGTCAACAGTCTTTAGAACCTTGTTTGAGGCTTCTACTGTGAAGTGGGAGAGAATAAGAGCTGATTGAGTGAGAGGTCTGCCAGAAGGGCATGAGCTTCAGTCATGCGCGCGCCCATGAGAGGTAGCCGAGTTCCATTGCATTTCTAAAGACAAAGGAATTCTACGGTTGAAACCTTATTGAAGATTTATGATAAAATCATCCTAAAGATTGATTCTATACATCGTTTGACATGTTTCTACGAACTGTAATGGAATTGTTTGAGTTTTTGTCTGGCCTGCGCGTCGTGAATTTGGATTTGTGAACAGAAGGCGTGAACAAAAGGAGGTATTTGGACATAAAGGATGGACTTTATTGAACAAAACAAACATTTATTGTGGAACTGGGATTCCTGGGAGTGCATTCTGATGAAGATCATCAAAGGTAATTGAATATTTATAATGCTATTTCTGACTTCTGTTGACTCCAACATGGCGGATATATGTATGGCTACTGAGTACGTCTGAGCGCCGTACTCAGATTATTGCATGGTGTGCTTTTTCGGTAAAGCTTTTTTGAAATCTGACACAGCGGTTCCATTAAGGAGAAATTTATCTAATGTTCCATGTATAACACTTGTATTTTCATCAACATTTATGATGAGTATTTCTGTAAATTGATGTGGCTCTCTGCAAAACCACCGGATGTTTTAGAAGCAAAACATTACTGTACATAACGTGCCAATCTAAACTGAGATTTTTGGATATAAATATGAACTTTATCGAACAAAACATACATGTATTGTGTAACATGAAGTCCTATGAGTGTCATCTGATGAAGATCATCAAAGGTTAGTGATTAATTTTATCTCTATTTCTGCTTTTTGTGACTCCTCTCTTTGGCTGGAAAAATGGCTGTGTTTTTCTGTGACTAGTTGCTGACCTAACATAATCGTTTGGTGTGCTTTCGTAGCAAAGCCTTTTTGAAATCGGACACTGTGTTGGGATTAACAACAAGTGTATCTTTAAAATGGTGTAAAATACTTGTATGTTTTAGGAATTTTAATTATGAGATTTCTGTTGTTTGAATTTGGCGCCCTGCACTTTCACTGGCTGTTGTCATATTGATCCCGTTACTGGGATTCCAGCCATAAGAAGTTAAGTGGGCGGGTGTTAAGGAGTGTGTTTTGGTGGGTCATGTTTCAGAGGACGCATGAATTGACTTTCACCTCTCCTGCGCCAGTCGACACTTGGCGTTGCGCATGGTGATCTAAGGCTTGTCTGCGGCTGCTCGGGCATGGAAACCCATTTCATGAAGCTCCCGACGAACAGTTCTTGTGCTGACGTTGCTTCCAGGGGTAGTTTGGAACCCGGCGGTCCTGTTCTGTGAGCTTGTGTGGCCTACCACTTCGTGGCTGAGCCGTTGTTGCTCCTAGACCTTTCCACTTCACAATAACAGCACTTACAGTTGACCAGGGCAGCTCTAGCAGGGCAGAAATTTGACAAACTGACTAGTTGGAAATGTGGCATCCTATGACAGTGCTACGTTGAAAGTCACTGAGGTATGTCCTGCCGTACATACCTACACGTACGCTATGGTCACAAGACGCAGGCCTACTAACTGTCCCTAGAATTTCTAAGCAAACAGCTGGAGGCAGGGCTTTCTCCTATAGAGCTCGAATGCTGGCGGTATATAAATATATACACACACACTTTTTTGATACTTCAGGGGTCATAAAATTAAAAATGAAATAGCTAAATGATTCTTGGTATGACCTTCGTTAAATTCCATATAGCTTAGTAGAATATGATACATATGACAGTGGACAGTCACACAGACACCTCCATTTCAATAATGTATCTGAATCTTGAATTCAATCTAAATAAATATATCCATGCTATAAAAACAAATCTCTACAGACAATGGTATGCTGGTACCTGAGAGAATTCAGGCATGTAAGGGGTTAACTGCTCCAGGAAGAACAAGGTGCATAGCTGTATTGGGTGAGGAGAAGCTGATCACACACTGAGGACTATCTTTATTTCCTCCAGAGCTTCCCATCCCTGTGCAGCCCTCCACCCACCAAGGACTGGTCTGAGATCAGTGTTCACAGTGATGACTTTGAGGAGAGTGGCGTGTCAGTTGGAGGAGACACTGAATAAAGAGATTGAGAAGCTGCCTGACATCAAACTGAAGAGGATTCAGCAGTATGCAGTGGATGTGACTCTGGACCCTGATACAGCACAACGTGAACTCATCCTGTCTGAGGATGGGAAACAAGTAAGATATGGAGACACAACAGAATCTCCCTAATAACCCAAAGAGGTTTGATCCTGTCCTTATTGTCTTGGGAAAGGAGGGATTCTCCTCAGGGAGATTTTACTATGAGGTGACTGTTACAGGGAAGACTGGATGGAGTTTAGGAGTGGCCAGAGACTCCATAAACAGGAAGGGCAATATCACACTGGCCCCCAATAGTGGATGCTGGGCTGTGGTCCTGACAGATAGGAGTAAGTACGCAGCTTGTGCCCCCATCTTTACCCCCCTCTACTTGAGAGAGAAGCCCTAGAAGGTGGGGGTATTTGTGGATTATGAGGAGGGGCAGGTCTCCTGTTATGATGTGGAGGCCAGGTCTCATATCTACTCTTTCACTGGCTACACCTTCACTGAGAAACGATATCCATGCTTCAACCCTAGTGTTAATCATGATGGTAAAAACTCTGCCCCTCTGATTTCCCCTGTCAATCACACAGACTGAGTTTGAACCTGAAAGTAAGTGACCTGTAAAATAAGTACCTCCATTAGAGTTGTCTTTTATGAAACTCCAGGGAGAATATTTCACTGTAGAGTATTACTGATATGCTTGTTATTTGTTATAATCAGTAGTCCATCTGTCAGTCTGTTAGACATGATGAGTGCAGAATGCAGCAGCAATGTAACATAGTCTACCTGTATTACCATATCTCTTAGGCTCACAACAAGTTATTACTTCATATCTGGGAGAGATTTCAGGGGATGTTCTGATTATTTTTTATCAGATAATATCACCACTACATGTTTGTTTTACCTACACTCTTAGAAAAAAAGTGCTAAGTAGAGCCATACAGGTGTTTTCTTTTTGTAACCATAGGGCAACCCTTTTTGGTGCTGGGTAGAACCCTTTGCACATTATGCTGGCTTGCAAAGTGATGTGTAATTCAGAAATCCAGCCAGTGATAGGCTATCTAACAATTGGAATTGTTAATCACACCCAACCTGCATTTAGAATGACTGCAGGGTAGGAAAGATTGAATACTGAGACAACGTCAATCATTTAAACTGGAACAACTATCTCAGTAACGGGTGCAATGAATCCAATTACAAACCGATTGGATTAGTTTAGATATTATCTTTGTGTAGCATACAATTAATCAACCATTCAATGTACATGCAAAAACACAGATATTACAGTAAAACAAACAATTCTGAAAATCTTCCTGCAATAGAGCATGCTGGGAAATATTATATATGGCTCTATGTAGAACCCTTTTTGCCTTCCAAAGAATCATCAAGAACCCTTGTCTTCCAAAAAGGGTTCTTCTGATCAAAACAGTTCTTGGTAGAGCCCTATCCCTTCGTAAAGAAACTTTTTGGAATAATTTTTTCTAAGAGTGTAGATATTATGCACACTGTATATCTCTGTTGATCCTCATTAGCTGTAATTAACACTTAGTAACATTCAGGATTTTTCAAATCCAGTTGAAAAGTGATCAAATTGGTATTGGGTCTAGTACAGTCCCAGAGCTTTAGAATAGTGATGGCTATTTATGACATCAGTTTGGAATAGTAGACTTATGCCACTGTGGGGAAATATATATGATATTGGGTTGTGTGTAATGAATGGTGTGTTTCTGACTCATCATTGTATATAATTCTCAAATATTTTTTTACTAAAAAATAAATGTACATGTTATCGCACCTTGTCTGTCTGCCTTTCTGAACTGATAATAACATGAATAACACTCGTTGTGAAAATAAAGGCAAAGAATTAGTGAGTGAATGATGAAAACAATCAAGAGAAACATGAGGGTGGACAGTCACACAGGCAGCTTAACTTAAATAATGTACTATTGACTTAAATCTATATAAAAAATATCCATACTATAAAATTCATAATCTACAGACAATGGAAAACTGGCATCTGAGCGAGTTCAGCCATGTAAGGAGTTAACTGTTCCAGGGAGAGGGGAGGACCATTTCAAGATCACTTTGCTGAAGTGGATTGGGAGGAGCATTACAATGTCACTTTGCTGAAATGAAACTTAAGTATACAGTGTACTGAGTATGGAATAAACTCTCCCCAGCTCTTCAGAAATATCTATTAAATACACAGTCTACTATCTCACAGAAAATACAAAGATATTACCCACAAACACATGCAGGTGAGTAGAGAGATTAACATGGACAGATAAATTAAGTTAAATTAAGATTAAGTTCAACCATGTTTGATGTGTGTAAATCCTTTCTAGTTTCCAACAGTATATTTAAACTCTTTATTCTTTGGTTTTAGTACTATTTTCTATGTTATATGGTAACGCGTGTCTAGATTGGCTAGTATCCCTCCATAATGCAATGTTGGAAACTCTAAAGCTTGAACAACAATTTAGTTGGCTGATTCTAGATTATGTATTTTTTACGGTTTGACTTTTCTTTCTCTGTCTAGATATGCCCACCTCCAGTAGTCTCCTGTATGAAGAGCAATTCCTGTGCTCTATCTGTCTGGATGTACTGCAGTCACCGAGGAAGGCTGAAGGGCTCATTAAAGAGCTGGAGCAGGAAACCACTGAGCTAAAGAGGAGAAGCACTGAGCTGGAGCAGCTCTCACACACTGAGGACGACCTAAACCTCCTCCAGAGCTTCCCATCCCTGTGCAGCCCTCCACTCACCAAGGACAGTGATCTGTGTGTAGGGACTGTGAGGAGAGCTGTGTCTCAGCTAGAAGAGACAGTCATGAGTGAGATGAAGAGGCTGTTTGATGATGAGCTGAAGAGGATTCAGCAGTATGCAGTGGATGTTATTCTGGACCCTGATACAGCAAGCCCCTGGCTCATTCTGTCTAAGAATGGGAAAGAAGTGAGAACTGGAGAGAAAAAAACACAAGCTCCCTGATAACCCAAAGAGGTTTGATTCTGCCGTTAATGTCTTGTGAAAGAAAGGCTTCTCCCCAGGGAGATTCTACTATGAGGTAACTGTTACAGGGAAGACTGAGTGGAATTTAGGAGTGGCCAGAGAGTCTATCAACAGAAAAGGGACTGTTACATTAAGCCCTGATAATGGACGCTGGGCAGTGATCCTGAGGGATGGGAGTAAGTACATAGCTTGTGCCCCGAACCGTGTCCACCTCTACCTGAGAGAGAAGCCCCAGAAGGTGGGGGTGTTTGTGGATTATGAGGAGGGTCAGGTCTCATTTTATGATGTGGAGACCAGGTCTCATATCTACTCTTTCACTGGCTACACCTTCACTGAGAAACGATATCCATACTTCAGCCCTTTGCTCAATGATGGTGGTAAAAACTCTACTCCTCTAATCATCTCTCCTGTCAATCACACAGACTGAGTTTGAACCTGAAATTAACTGACCTGTAAAATTAGTACCTCAATTAGAGTTCACTCTTTCATCAAACACCAGGGAGAATATTTCACTGTAGTTTATTTTCTGATGTTTGTTATTATTATTTGACTTCTAAAAGAACAATCCTTTATCTGATCTTAACGGAGCACTGAGCCGGTCACTCTTAAATATCACCTGGGCCAGCACAGGTGAAACACCTTCCCACTAATGAGATGACAAACCAGCACAGGTGTAACACATACTGAGTAACGAGGGAACACTAATCAATGCGCACCACGTGCCAATGTCCAACCTCTAAATATAAATGGAAAAACCAAAGTCTATAAAAAACATTGTTAGTCTGTTAGACATGATGAGTTCAGAATGCAGCAACAATGTAACATAGTCTACCTGTATTACCAATATCGCCAAGGCTCACAACAAGGTATGACTTCATATCTGGGAGAGAGAATTCAGAGGTTGTTCTGATTATTGTTCCCCATGATGAAATCGGGGAGGGGACTTTGGCTCTGTCTCTGTCCGATAGCACGTTTGTATGTTTGTCACATGCGATATCTCAGACTGGATGGCCTGTTTTTGATGAAACTTGGTTGTATGATGTGTCTTGCTGTAGAGATCTGGCATGTTCTAAATGACACAGCCTGTCCAGGTGGAGGCACTATATCAAGCAATTGAAAATGCATATTTTGAAAGGTCACGCCCCTCACCCAGTTTGTCCAAAAGTCATGAAATTCAGTACATCGGTCCTCCTCTTCACAAGGAACAAATTTGCAGCAGGGATCCATAAGGTCCACCATGATGGATATTACGCCATTTAGTATTTTGTGAATAACACTTAAAATGCTACTCCTCTGGCACTGAATGACCGATCTGCAAGAAACTTGACATGCAGCACGTATGGCCAAACGTCTCTCAACGCAATATATTCCAGACTAGTACCTAAAACAACATGGTCGTAATGGCCAATAAACGTTCATGTGGTCCGACACATAAATCAGTCACAGATATTTGTATTGTAACACATTTGGTACACATGTTGAAAACACTCAACAAGACCCAACATATGCAAGAACATTCATAGCGACCACAAGGTGGCACTATAATGGGCACATGTTTTGTTAATATCAGCATTGTCTAGTTTGAATTTGCCGGGGGAAGGGGGGGTATCGTTGAGGAGGACAAAATGTTTAATGTTGCATTGTTTTAATTCTGATAATATCGGCACTATATGTTTGTTTTACTTAGATATATACAATGCATATACTCTGTTGATCCTCAATAGCTTTAATGGACACTGAGTAACATTCAGGATGTCTGGATAATTACATTCAGTTGAATAGTGATACAATTGGTATTCAGTCTAGCACAGCACCAGAGCTTTAGAATAGTGATGGGTATTTATGACATCAGCTGTATTCTATGAAATATGATTGAATTGGATGTCATTTTTTTTAGTGGGGGGGGGGTATATTATATGGGGGTGTTTAATCGTCTGTTTCTATGGTTTTGATGACTCATTGTCACTGCATTTCAACATCACCTTGTCGAAATAAAACTAAAGTATACAGTGTATTGTGTACGGTACCAAACTCTCTCCAGCTCTTCAGAAATATCTATTCACTACCTATACACTGTGTCTACTTTCTCACAGAAAGAACAGAGATATTATCCACAAACAAGCAGATGAGTAGAGAGATTAACATGGACAGACAAATTGAAAGGTAAGCTTTAGTGTGTTTTCTACCTCTTACTTTTTTGTTTTTAGTGTGCAAATCCTTTTTTCTTTTCAACTGTATGTTTAATCTCTTTATCCTTGGGTTAGACTATTTTCAATGCTATATGGTAACACATTGTATCAAGGTTGGCTAGTATCCACCCATAATGCAATGCTGGAAACTCTAAAGCTAAAACTACAACTGAATTGACTGATTCTACACTTTTAGAAAAACAGGTGCTAAGAAGAACCATACAGGGTTCTTTGGTTTGTCCCCATTGGGCAACCCTTTTTGGTGCTGGGTAGAACCCTTTGTAGGTTCTATCTAAAACCCTTCATGTTGGGTTCTTCAAAGAACCCCCTGTATATGGTTCTACCTAGAAGCCTCTATGAAGGGTTCTACCAATAACCATTTTATCAGCTAAAGTTTCTTCCTAGAACCGTCTATGAAGGGTTCTATTGAGAATCCTCTTATCTTCGGAGAGTTTTTCCTGGAACCCTGTATGAACGAGTGGAACACACCAGCCTTATTAGCCTTTCAAATAAAATTATGACAATACATTACATGTATCTTATACAATGGGTGGGTCTAATCCTGAATGGTGATTGGTTATAACCACATTCCAGCTGGTGTCTATTCCACAAGTTACCACCGGCTAAATCTATGACGTTAAAATGCCTATTTACTCTGTTCCATCTGACTGCGCAATCCACTGTCTCATCAGCCCAGCCAGGCAATTTATCAACTAGATCTCCACTATAAAAAGCATCTACAACAGTAGAGATTTGAATACAATTTAGTCGGTCTCCGACATTTGCACCATTGTTTCAATATTCAAATTCCTTCTCCAGCTGTCCCATAGCAGCGAACGTGTCGGGAGTCAGGAGGCGGGACGAGACAGGCAGGCAGGCAGCTTTTCTCAGCCAGTCGAAATCATGAATCAGCATCATTTTTATGGATATATACAAAGAACTATCAATAGAAAACAGGTCAAACGAAACAAAGTGCAGCTAGTTTGCAGTCTTCCCAGCTTCAGTTTGAAGTGATTGTATTAGCTGTGTTGTTGGCTAGCTCCTCTGAACAACAGTGTCCTGAGGAGAGAGCACATTTTCTATGCCAGGTGAAATTGCGCATCATTAGCTCATTGTTATGGATGTATCCAAATAAATGTCACTAGAAAACAGCTAAAACAAATGCAGCTACTTTGTTGTTATTCTGGCTGCACTGTTTGACGTGACTAAGTTATCCATAGTTGTCTAACTAGCAAGCAAGGGATAAGAACGTTGCCAGATTGTATGGCAATAGAACATTTAGAACGAACGACTGGGTCGCGTCTCAGACAACCGAACCAATAGACCAGCCGGCTTGGGTAGCAACCCAAGATTTGTGTCGGGACTATATCTTGTGTAAGGATTAAATAGTATGAATAAATGAATTCAAACGTTTAATGAAAATATGTAAATCATTATTTGAATATGTTGGTAACCCATTGTTTGAAAGTGATAAAGCCCTCAAAGCCGGTGTTTGTCTTGGGCCTAACAACACCCGTGCCAATATATCCTCCAAACACGCGCTTCTTGTGCATTACCACTTAAATAAGGCCTTTCTTTGAGGGCCTAGTTACAGGGGGGCGGCAGCGTAGCCTAGTGGCTAGAGCGTTGGACTAGTAACCGAAAGGTTTCAAGATTGACTCCCCGAGCTGACAAGGTACAAATCTGTCGTTCTGCCCCTGAACAAGGCAGTTAACACACTGTTCCGAGGCCGTCATTGAAAATAAGAATTTGTTCTTAACTGACTTGCCTAGTAAAATAAAAAAATACCCTATCACAGTTTTGTTAATCATTTCCTGGTTTACAGGCAACATCAGGCCTGCAAGTCACATTATCATGGCTTGAAAAGTGATGTGTAATTCAATATTGGAATCAAGCCAGAGTTAGGATATCCAACAAGTGGAATTCTTAAATCACCCGCAACCTGCATTCAGAATGACTGCCAGGGTAGGGAATACTGAATACTGAGACTACCTCGATCATCTAAACTGGAACAACCAAAATTACTAACAGATTGGATTAGTTTATTTATCTCTGTGTAGCATAAAATGTATTAACCAATAAATGTACAGATATTACAGTAAAATAAACAATTCTAAAAATATCTCTGCAACAGAGCATGCTGTGAAATAATATACACTGCTCAAAAAAATAAAGGGAACACTTAAACAACACAATGTAACTCCAAGTCAATCACACTTCTGTGAAATCAAACTGTCCACTTAGGAAGCAACACTGATTGACAATACATTTCACATGCTGTTGTGCAAATGGAATAGACAACAGGTGGAAATTATAGGCAATTAGCAAGACACCCCCAATAAAGGAGTGGTTCTGCAGGTGGGGACCACAGACCACTTCTCAGTTCCTATGCTTCCTGGCTGATGTTTTGGTCACTTTTGAATGCTGGCGGTGCTTTCACTCTAGTGGTAGCATGCGACGGAGTCTACAACCCACACAAGTGGCTCAGGTAGTGCAGCTCATCCAGGATGGCACATCAATGTGAGCTGTGGCAAGAAGGTTTGCTGTGTCTGTCAGCGTAGTGTCCAGAGCATGGAGGCGCTACCAGGAGACAGGCCAGTACATCAGGAGACGTGGAGGAGGCCGTAGGAGGGCAACAACTCAGCAGCAGGACCGCTACCTCCGCCTTTGTGCAAGGAGGAGCAGGAGAAGCACTGCCAGAGCCCTGCAAAATGACCTCCAGCAGGCCACAAATGTGCATGTGTCTGCTCAAACGGTCAGAAACAGACTCCATGAGGGTGGTATGAGGGCCCGATGTTCACAGGTGGGGGTTGTGCTTACAGCCCAACACCGTGCAGGATGTTTGGCATTTGCCAGAGTACACCAAGATTGGCAAATTCGCCACTGGCGCCCTGTGCTCTTCACAGATGAAAGCAGGTTCACACTGAGCACGTGACAGACGTGACAGAGTCTGGAGACGCCGTGGAGAACGTTCTGCTGCCTGCAACATCCTCCAGCATGACCGGTTTGGCAGTGGGTCAGTCATGGTGTGGGGTGGCATTTATTTGGGGGGCCGCACAGCCCTCCATGTGCTCGCCAGAGGTAGCCTGACTGCCATTAGGTACCGAGATGAGATCCTCAGACCCCTTGTGAGACCATATGCTGGTGCGGTTGGCCCTGGGTTCCTCCTAATGCAAGACAATGCTAGACCTCATGTGGCTGGAGTGTGTCAGCAGTTCCTGCAAGAGGAAGGCATTGATGCTATGGACTGGCCCGCTCGTTCCCCAGACCTGAATCCAATTGAGCACATCTGGGACATCATGTCTCGCTCCATCCACCAACGCCACGTTGCACCACAGACTGTCCAGGAGTTGGCGGATGCTTTAGTCCAGGTCTGGGAGGAGGTCCCTCAGGAGACCATCCGCCACCTCATCAGGAGCATGCCCAGGCGTTGTAGGGAGGTCAAACAGGCACGTGGAGGCCACACACACTACTGAGCCTCATTTTGACTTGTTTTAAGAACATTACATCAAAGTTGGATCAGCCTGTAGTGTGGTTTTCCACTTTAATTTTGAGTGTGACTCCAAATCCAGACCTCCATGGGTTGATAAATTGGATTTCCATTGATTATTTTTGTGTGATTTTGTTGTCAGCACATTCAACTATGGAAATAAAAAAGTATTTAATAAGATTATTTATTTCATTCAGATCTAGGATGTGTTGTTTAAGCGTTCCCTTTATTTTTTTGAGCAGTATATAAGGTTCTATGTAGAACCCTTCCAAAGAATCATCAAAAAACTATTTCTTCCAAAAACGCTTTAGGATGGTAAAGGGTCTAGGTGGGACAGCAGGTAGCCTAGTGGTTAGAGTATTGGACTTGTAACTGAAATGTTGCAAGATCAAATCCCCGAGCTGACAAGGTAAAAAGTTGTCATTCTGAACAAGGCAGTTAACCCACTGCCTTGAACCCTTTGACTTACAATATTCTTCCAAAAAGCATTCCTGGTAGAACCCTATCCCTCTGCAAAGAACCGTTTTTTTGGGGGAGACATTTTATGTTAAACTCGCATTTTGATCACTCGAAGACAAAGAAGAAACATCGGAGAAAAGTCCTGCTTCATCTCCATCTACATAAGGCGTCCTCCAGCAGTGTCGTGTCTGAAGAGCAGGTCCTGTGCTCAGTCTGTCTGGATGTGCTCACTGAGCCGGTCTCTATTCAATGTGGACACAACTTCTGCATGACCTGTATCAGGATGTATTGGGATAGCAGTGACATGTGCCAGTGTCCCATCTGTAAAAATACATTTGATCTCTTTGTTAATGCTTTGATTCCTGAGATCGCCATTCAGTTCAGGAAGTCAGTCCAGTGAAAGCTACCAGCAGCCCAAACCAATGCCCTGTCAAACCTGGAGAAGTGTCCTCTTCTCCTTGAGAGAGAAGCCCCAGAAGGTATACTCCTGTTGTAAAGAGAAGCAATATGCTTAATATTAGGAAAGTTAATAAATATAGTAGGCCTAGCCTATAGAAAGCTGATGGGATCCTTCTGTTTCTAATAGAGGCCATCACTCTATTTTTTCAGGCAATTGCATAGTCTATAGAAATGTTGTGCAACATGAGCTCATGGGCTCTAATGAAGAGTTTGATTAGATTTCCGATAACATTTGCATTACATTTGCATTAGAGTGATTAGAGGGACAATAGAGTGCTGAGTACCAGGCAGTTAGCAAGTTTGCTAGGCTACTGATGACCATCAGCAGCATCAGAGCTTGGAGAAGCCTAATTACTGTGACTAAACAGTCACGTGGAATTTTACTGCCGTCGTGATTCGTGACTGCCGGTAATACGGTCACCATAACAGCCCTACTCATCATCACGGTATATAATTATCGACGATACATTTTCACAAAAAACTAAATCACATGTTATGGTACCTTGTTTGTCGGTCTGAACTTATAATAACTTGAATGACACTCATTGTTAAAGAATTAGTGAGTGAATGAGTTATTGAAAGACAAAAGAGATTGAGAGAAATATGACAGTGGTCAGTCACACAGACACCTCGACTTAAATAACGTACTCTTGACATTAATCTAAATAAGTATATCCACACCCTACAGACAATAGTAAGCTTGCATCAAAGAGTTTAGGCAAAGGGGTTAACCTTTACAGGAAGAACAAAGTGCATAGTAGTATTGGGTGGGGAGGACCATTTAAACTTAACTTTGCTGATATGAAACTTAAGTATACAGTATGCTGTGTATGAGATTAGATTCTCTCCAGCTCTTCAGAAATATAGCTACACGCCGAGTCTACTGCCTCATAGAAAGGACAGAGATATTATCCACAAACACATGCAGGTGAGTAAAGAGTTTAAAATGGACAGTTAAGTTGCAGATAACCTTTACCGTATTTAATGTGCAAATCCTTTTTATTTTTCAACGGTAGGTTTAAACTATTCTTTGGTTATAAGACTATTTATGTTATAAGGTATGTGACCCGATTCTGGAGACTAGGCGCATGTCACAAGTCACGACTTCACAGGAGAGCGGTTTGAACGTAAAAAGACTGTCACAACATCCACAGAAGGTGGCGCCTCTCCTCGGTCGAGCGGCGCTCGGCGGTCGTCGTCGCCGGCCTACTAGCTGCCACCGATCTGTGTTTCAGTGTCTATTAGTTATGTCTGTTTTTTGATTGCACCTGTTTTGTGTTTGTCATTAGTGGGGGGGTATTTAGTCTGTCTGTGTTTAGCTAGGATTTGTGCGGGATTGTTCGTTGTTACGTGTGGTGTTACTTCTATTATATGGGCATTAGGGTTGCCGGGCTGCGCCCCGTCTGCCTTTTGAGCGGAGCTTCTTTTAGTCATTTTTTCTGACCGTTATGCTCCCAGCTGTATATGAATCTTGCCCGTGGATTTATTAAATTAAGTTTTGTTCCAACGGACCTCAGTCTCCTGCGCTTGACTCACTCCTTAAACTGTTCATTCCGCTCGTGACAAAGACAGCACATAAAAACACAGCAACCTTCCCACTAGCCATGATTGGCTGAGATAATGAGTGGGCTGGACATGCCGAGAGATGAGTTCGGATTGGTATAGAAGGCTTTTGTCTATTTGAGCTGGTCAGTCTGTGTTGGTAATCCTGTCGAACGCGGCTTTTTTAAAATGTAGCTGCATAAGTGTTGCTCTCCACTTTCTGGAGGATCGAGTTTTGAAATCAGTGGAATTAGCTAAAGAGATGGGAAAACACCTGCTTCCGGATTACGTCTTCAATCTAAGGCCATTTGTGGCATGGATCCATGACAGGGAGACACGTCCACCATGTATGATGATGTATGTAAGATAGTCTAGCAAGCTACATTTTCAGATATTACACGTCTCTAATTTTGACAGAAAGTTGATTAATTTCAAGCTAAAGTGTACTGTTAGCTAGCGTTAGCTGGCTGGCTCCCTAGCTAACGTTAGGTGGTGTGACGTGATGTGTGTGATCTTACATGTTGTTTACCAGGCTAGGTTAATTGTTTACCTAGGTAGCTAGCTACATGTCTTAAGGCAAAGTGTACAACATCCGTTGAATTTGGTCGGTGTCAGTAAACGTTGGTAAAAAAAGCACAATGAAATTGTTGCCAGCAGGGCTGGTTAGGCTGCTTTCATGTTATCCAGAGGTAAACAAATCATCCGTGGATCTGTTGGGGCGATATGAAAATTGTAGTTGGTCAAGGGTGTCGGGTAAGGTGGAGGTGAAATGATCCATAACTAGCCTCTCAAAGCACTTTATTATTACAGAAGTGAGTGCTACGGTGCAATTTAGTGATTTAGTTCAGTTTCCTTTGTCCTCTTGGGTACAGGAACAAATGGTGGACATCTTGAAGCAAGTGGGGACAACAAACTGGGATAGTGAGAGATTCAATATGTCCGTTAACACTTCAGGCAGCTGGTCTGCAGATGCTCTGAGGACGCGGCTTCGGATGTCGCCTTGGCCAGCAGCCTTTCGACAGTTAACACGCTTAAATGTCTTACGTCGGTGGCTATGTGTTTTGCTCAAACAGGGCGAAGAAGGTGTTTATCTTGTCCGGGAGTGCAGCGTCGGTGTCCGCAATGTGGCTGGCTTTCCCTTTATAATCCGAGATTGTCTGGAGTCCCTGCCACATACGTCTCATGTCTGAGCCGTTGAATTGGGACTCCACTTTGTCCCTGTACTGTCATTTTGCCTCTTTGATTGCCTTACAGAGGGCATAGCTGTTCTGTTTGTACATGTCCATGTTCCCAGTCGCCTTGCCGTGGTTTAATGTGGTGGTCTGTGCTTTCAGTTTTGCCATCTATCCTCGGTTTTTGGTTTGGATCAGTTCTAATCATCACAGTGGGAACAGCATCCTCTATGCACTTCCAGATGAACTTAGTCACCTAGTCAGTGTCAATATTGTTCTCAGAGGCAATGCAGAACATTTCCTAGTCTTGAAGCATAGATTCCGATTGGTCAGACCAACGTTCAAGAGTCATTACCATGGGTACTTCCTGTTTAAGTTTCTACTTATAGGAGGGGAGGCATGACCTGATTTTCCAAAAGGGAGGGCGGGGGAGTGCCTTGTCGAAGGGGGAGAGCTCGATCCGCGAGTAGCACAGGAGATGTGTTGAGAAAAGTTTGGTAATGTTTTCCTCAGATTGAATTTATTATAGTCCCCAGCCATAATAAATTGGGCCTGAGGATATGCGTAGTTCCTATAGAGCCGTCGTAGGGTCGGCTTCGGGGGGAAATACACGGCCGTGACAATGACAGAAGAAAATTATCTCGGGATGTAATGCGATCGGCAATTGATGGTGAGGTATTCCAGATCGGGAGAACAAATGGACTTGAGTTCCTGTACTTTACCACAATCACACCATGAGTAGTTAACTTCTCTAGGGTAGGGGGCAGTATTTTGACGTCCGGATGAAAGGCGTGCCCAAAACTGCCTGCTACTCAGGCTCAGAAGGTAGGATATGCATATTATTAGTAGATTTGGATAGAAAACACTCTGAAGTTTCTAAAACTGTTTGACTGATGTCTGTGAGTATAACAGAACTCATATGGCAGGCAAAAACCTGAGTAAAATCCAACCAGGAAGTGTGGAAATCTGAGGGTTGTAGTTTTTCAAGTGATTCCCTATCCAGTGTACAGTGACTTAGGGTTCATTTTGCACTTCCTAAGGCTTCCACTAGATGTCTACAGTCTTTAGAACGTTGTTTCATGCTTCTACTGTGAATATGGAGCGAACAAGAGGGCCTGGAGTCAGATGACTGAGAAAATGACATGAGCTCAGAGGTGAGCGCTCACGTGAGAGTTAGCTGTGTTCCTTTTCTTTTCTGAAGACATTGGAATTGTCCGGTTGGAATATTACTGAAGATTTATGTTAAAAACGTCCTAAAGATTGATGCTATACATCGTTTGACATATTTCTACGAACGTAAATATAACTTTTTTTGACTTTTCGTCGTGACATTTGCGCACGCTTCCTGCATTTGGAGTAGTGGACTGAACGCGCGGACAAAAGGAGGTATTTGGACATAAATTATGGACTTTATCGAACAATACGAACATTTATTGTGGACCTGGGATTCCTGGGAGTGCATTCTGATGCACTTGTCAAGGTGATGTCCTAACATAATCTAATGCTATGCTTTCGCCGTAAAGCCTTTTTGAAATCGGACAATGTGGTTGGATTAACGAGAAGATTATCTTTAAAATGGGAAATAATAGTTGTATGTTTGAGAAATTTGAATTATGAGATTTCTGTGCGTCCCACATACCCCAGAGAGGTTAACTACAAAACATACACCTCCACTTTTCTTTTTCCCTGAGAGTTCTTTCTTCCTGTCTGTGCGATGGACGGCTGAATCCCCATCCCTCACCTTTATAACAAACCAAGTGGCGGGGCTGCAAACTGGGGCTGCCACTTTTTGTCTTTACAGAATAAAACAATGGAAGACACAAATAAAAGGGTAAAAACGAATAGGACTCCACTGATTAAATCACATTTAGTGACATAAAGAGCAAGTCTGAAAATGGATGTTGGGATCGTTAATGTAACTCTGGGGGAAGAGTTGTCACATCAGAGAACTACTGGAACACTGATTGCTGAGTTAGTAGTCACTAACTCTCTCTCTCACACACACACACACACACACACACACACACACACACACACACACACACACAGTAAAACATTGTTGCATTTCAACTTTAGATCACCAGTTAGTGTGATAAATGTGATAAAATAGATTTGGAATGGGAAGTAATAGCTGGTTTGTTCATTTCATTTTGGACATGAAATGGTTGCGCTTTTGTATTGTTCTGATTTCATGTTGCCATTGTTTACAGATGGCTCGATGCGGAAGCTATTCGGTTTCACCAAAATAACATTTCCAGTCAGAGGCATATTCAGTTCCTCTAGGAACAATACTTACGACTCCACGTGTTGAATGTGTACTTCGCTATCAAATAAGTGTTTAAAACACGTTTTTAACCAGGGTCTCCCATTTTTCTGCCTGTGGGCTGCCATTGTAATCCATTCTAGACCACACAGTCATGCTAGAGCTACAACGCAATCTCCCACTTCTACAGGCAAGAATGGTGATGCTATGTTTTCAGTTATTTTCTGGATTTATGAGTTTGATAGGGCCAAACATCTTCCAATATGCTCTATAGTCACGGTTCGCCACTGGACACACACGTACACAGCCAAAGATAACAGCTATAACATTGATTTTCAAGGGTTAGAGGTTAAACTGTGGTGATAGGGAGGGCGTCAACTACAAGACCACCTCATGGCTACATAGATAACAGCACAGTAACACACAGCACATCTTTTTAACCATAATTGACAATGACAAGTATCCAATAGCAGTGCTAAAACGGATTCAGTGGCTCAGATCTGGAGAAAAAAAACTACAAAGAAAAATAACTAAAACATTAAAATAGCCAAATGTTCTCTTCCCAGGTAGGATTACTTTAATAAAATGAGTTTACAATAAGCATGCTGTTTTACTGAGGGAGAGAGAGCACACTGACTCTAAAAGGAGAACTGTAGAGAGGGAGCTAACAAGAAAGGGAAAGAGAGAGACAACCGAGAGGGAGAGAGAGAGACAACCGAGAGAGAGAGAGACGACCGAGAGGGAGGGAGAGAGAGAGACGACTGAGAGGGAGGGAGAGAGAGAGACGACCGAGAGAGAGAGAGAGAGAGACGAGAGAGAGAGAGACGACCGAGAGAGAGACGACCGAGAGAGAGACAGACGACCGAGAGAGAGAGAGAGAGAGACGACCGAGAGAGAGAGAGAGACGACCGAGCGAGAGAGAGAGAGACGACCGAGAGAGAGAGAGAGAGACGACCGAGAGGGAGGGAGAGAGAGAGAGAGAGACGACCGAGAGGGAGGGAGCGAGAGAGAGGGACGACCGAGAGAGAGAGAGAGACGACCGAGAGGGAGGGAGAGAGAGAGAGGGACGACCGAGAGGGAGGGAGAGAGAGAGAGGGAGAGAGAGAGAGAGAGAGACGACCGAGAGGGAGGGAGGGAGGGAGGGAGGGAGGGAGGGAGGGAGGGAGGGAGGGAGGGAGGGAGGGAGGGAGGGAGGGAGGGAGAGAGAAAGAGAGAGAGAGACACAACTGGAGAGAGAGAGAGAGACACAACCGGAGAGAGAGAGAAAGAGAGACAACCGGAGTGAGAGAAAGAGAGACAACTGGAGTGAGAGAAAGAGAGACAACTGGAGAGAGAGAAAGAGAGACAACTGGAGAGAGAGAAAGAGAGAGAGACAACAGGAGAGAGAGAAAGAGAGAGACAACAGGAGAGAGACAACTGGAGAGAGAGAAAGAGAGAGACAACAGGAGAGAGAGAAAGAGAGAGAGACAACAGGAGAGAGACAACTGGAGAGAGAGAAAGAGAGACAACTGGGGAGAGAGAAAGAGAGACAACAGGAGAGAGACAACAGGAGAGAGACAACAGGAGAGAGAGAAAGAGAGAGAGACAACAGATACAAAGAGAGCCAGAGAGTTAAAGCAGATTTGTTTTATAGTAGCTAGTAATGCTATTTGGCTAATACACCCTGTATCTAATTAGGTTGAACAATGCAGTGTTTCCCCCAAAAGAGTGGCACAGGGATGGCAGCATGTCAAGCTGATGTTACCCATGACTCACAGCCCAAAGCAGCAGCAAACCAACATAGCTACGCTCAGAGAGGAGGGGAGGGGAGGGAGAGTAGGGGAGGGGAGAGAAAGGGAAGAGGGGTGCTAGTGGGGGGAGAGAGGAGAGAGAGGTGGAGCGAGAAAGAGGTGGGGGGAGAGAAAGAGAGAGAGGAGAACATGTGAGAAAAGAGGGGAGAGAGGACAAGAAAAGAGAGATGTGGTAATGCAGCTGCCTCATAGCATAGGTGAGAGAGAGACAGAACGAGAATGGACAAATGAGAGAGGAAGGGAAAAAGATGAGAAAGACTAAAAAACAACCCACTTCATCTATACAGCAAATGGGCCACATGTCAGATCTCATGGAGTCAACACTAGCACAGCTGTGTGATCTACCGGTGTTGTGAAATATACACACTGATGCAGCTGACACACAGTGCACTGTACCAACACAGACACAGAGGACATAGTGCTTTGAACATGGTAGTAACATGGAGATTATAGAACATAAAACCAGGTAGAGAGATGGGAAAGAGACAGAGAGAGACAGAGAAAGAGAGAGTGCGAGCATGAAGAGAGGAAGAGAGAGAGAGACAGGGAGTGAGAGAGAGTGCGAGTGTGAGGAGAGGAAGAGAGAAGGATAGGAAGACAGGAAGAAGAAAAAGAGTAATGGGGAGACAGAAGAGAGAGTTAGGCCGGGGACCATTGATCAGCCTCAACACACGCATCAGGGGTGGGGCCTAGAGCCCTAATGAAACCCAAACGCCTAGAACAAATCACAGCTTCGTGTAAACAAATCCATCTCCACGGCAATGTGTCTGTCACCACAGCGATGGTCGAGGTCGCCGTGATGGAGACAGAGGAGTGGGACGGATCACCACGGTAACACAAGCCCTGGTCAGGTCTAGTTTCGGGGAAGTGTGTGTGTGTCTATCCATGTCTATGTGTGTGTGCATTTGTGTGTGTCTGCATGCTTGTGTGTGTGTGGCAGAGTGGTGTTAAATCACTAATGGCCGCCACGCATCCCAATCGACCAGGGTCACAGCACAACAACAGTGTTGCCGCGGGGACACATCAATCAACCTGGACTTTACGCTTTCTCTCTCTCTCTGTCTCTCAACACAGCCCGGCTACAACAGACAGAGGACAGCCTGGTCATAATCACCAGAAAATAAAGAGCAGAGAACATGAAAAAAGAGGAGGAAGGGAAGGAGGAGGATGATCAAAAGAAATAAAGGGATAAATAAAAAGAGAGGAAGAGGTGACATAAAAGGAGGAGAGAACAAGGGATGGGTGAAAGGAGGATAGAACAAGGGATGGGACCCTTAGGGAAAAACCACATTAATTACACATGAACACTTGTGAAGTGTTCAAAAAATACATGTTTTCATGTGATCACGTGATCTTGTGTGAAGTTAATGTGATAACATGTGACAACATGTGAAACTACACGTGAAAATCTGATCACATCTGAAGTGTTCCAAAAACCTGTTTTCACATATAAAAATTAATGGGAAATCATGTGATTTTCCACACGTGAAATCATGTGTTTTTTTTTTTAAATGGGTGAATGGAGTGACTCATAGGAGGGTCGGGAGGAGAGAGGGAGAGGGCATAGGAGGGTCAGGAGGAGAGAGGGAGCGGGCATAGGAGGGTCAGGAGGAGAGAGGGATGAGGGGAGCGGACAGACAGAGAGGACGTGAAAACGACCAAGTGGAGGAGAGAAGAGTTGACGGAGGAGTGTCCTGAGACTGGAGTGAATGGAGAAGGACAAAAGGATGAACTGATGATGAGAAAAGAGGAGAAGAAGAAACCATCAGAAAACTGGGACTATCACAGAGATGACATGACACAGTCATTCTGTGTCTTGGCCAGCTGCCGTGGTCCTATCAGCACTGTAATTACTCCACTTGGCTGTGATTACAGTATCAGAAAGGGGCTGTGGTGAAAGCCTGCAATCATCCTATCAGAGAGAGCCTTTCACTCAACGATACTCACCATTCACTACTACTGCACTCCCTGGGCCCTGTTCCAGCACTTCCCTCCTTTTCGCCTCATTTCCATGAGATTTGCAAGCGCATTTGGTTTTTGCTTCAATCTTGCATTGAAGTCAATGGGAGATTTGTGTAGAGATTTTAATGAAGATGTCATGTTAGGATTTGGCCCACTAGCTTAGCCTAAAGCTATTTTCACACAAGCAACAGGTTCTCAAGATGACCAATTCTGTATATTCGCCTTGAGCCTTCCTCGGCCCAAACGAGAGCCCAAATTTTGTCTCAGGCTTCGGGCTCTGCCAGAAGGGTATGATGAGGGTGAGAGTTTTCCAGGAAGTTTGTCACTGAGTGGAGAGTTGTATGTGAGTAGCGGTGTTTGTGAGTAGCGGTGTGTGTGTGTAGCGGTGTGTGTGTGTAGCGGTGTGTGTGTGTGTATGTCTGCTCTCACCTGGGCTATTCTCTGAATAATTGCAGCTCGAGGGTAAGAGACACCCACACACACACAAAGGTTAGGGCTTTGGGATTATCAAACACCCCTTTGCCTCGTGTGTGTGTTTGTGCATGTGTGTTCATGTGTGTGTGAGAGAATTAATGAGTTATTGTGTGTTTGTGTCACAGTCCTATGATTGTGTGGTTCCTCCCTGTGTGATATGTTCACACTGTTATTAAAGCTACTTCCTTCACTCTGGGATATGTTCACACTGTTATTCAAAGTGTTTTCTTTCCAATGGTACCACTTATATGCATATCCTGGCTTCAGGGCCTGAGTAACAGGCAGTTTACTTTGGGCACGTCAGTCAGGCGGAAATTCAGAAAAAAGGACCCTAGCCCTAAGAGGTTTTAAAGCTACTTCATTCACTCTGGGATGTGTTCACACTTATTAAAGCTACAGTGGCTTGCAAAAGTATTCACCCCTTGGGATTTTTCCTATTTTGCTGCCTTACAATCTAGAATTAAAATGGATTTTGGGGGGGGGGGGTTGTATTATTTGATTTACACAACATGCCTACCACTTTGAAGATGCAAAATATTTCTTTCAGAACAGGCGTATATATACTGAGATCATGTGACACTTACATTGCACACAGGTGGACATTATTTAACAAATGATGTGACTTCTGAAGGTAATTGGTTGCACCATATCTTATTTAGGGGCTTCATAGCAAATGTGGTGAAAACAAATGCACGCACGACTTTTCCTTTTTTAAATTTTTAATTTTAAGTTATATTTTTCTTTTAACTTCACCAATTTGGACTATTTTGTGTATGTCCATAACATGAAATCAAAAATAAATATCCATTTAAATTACAGGTTGTAATGAACAAAATAGGAAAAACGCCCAGGGGGATGAATACTTTTGCAAGGCACTGAACTTCATTCACTCTGGGATGTGTTCACACTATTATTAAAGCTACTTCATTCACTCTGGGATATAGTCACACTATTATTAAAGCTACTTCATTCACTCTGGGATATAGTCACACTGTTATTAAAGCTACTTCATTCACTCTGGGATATAGTCACACTGTTATTAAAGCTACTTCATTCACTCTGGGATGTGTTCACACTGTTATTAAAGCTACTTCATTCACTCTGGGATATAGTCACACTGTTATTAAAGCTACTTCATTCACTCTGGGATGTGTTCACACTGTTATTAAAGCTACTTCATTCACTCTGGGATATAGTCACACTGTTATTAAAGCTACTTCATTCAATCTGGGATGTATTAACACTGTTATTAAAGCTACTTCATTCACTCTGGGATATAGTCACACTGTTATTAAAGCTACTTCATTCACTCTGGGATGTATTAACACTGTTAGTAAAGCTACTTCATTCACTCTGGGATATAGTCACACTGTTATTAAAGCTACTTCATTCACTCTGGGATATAGTCACACTGTTATTAATATCTACTTCATTCACTCTGGGATGTATTAACACTGTTATTAAAGCTACTTCATTCACTCTGGGATATAGTCACACTGTTATTAATATCTACTTCATTCACTCTGGGATGTATTAACACTGTTATTAAAGCTACTTCATTCACTCTGGGATATAGTCACACTGTTATTAATATCTACTTCATTCACTCTGGGATATAGTCACACTGTTATTAAAGCTACTTCATTCACTCTGGGATATAGTCACACTGTTATTAAAGCTACTTCATTCACTCTGGGATGTGTTCACACTGTTATTAAAGCTACTTCATTCACTCTGGGATATAGTCACACTGTTATTAAAGCTACTTCATTCACTCTGGGATGTGTTCACACTGTTATTAAAGCTACTTCATTCACTCTGGGATATAGTCACACTGTTATTAAAGCTACTTCATTCAATCTGGGATGTATTAACACTGTTATTAAAGCTACTTCATTCACTCTGGGATATAGTCACACTGTTATTAAAGCTACTTCATTCACTCTGGGATGTATTAACACTGTTAGTAAAGCTACTTCATTCACTCTGGGATATAGTCACACTGTTATTAAAGCTACTTCATTCACTCTGGGATATAGTCACACTGTTATTAATATCTACTTCATTCACTCTGGGATGTATTAACACTGTTATTAAAGCTACTTCATTCACTCTGGGATATAGTCACACTGTTATTAATATCTACTTCATTCACTCTGGGATGTATTAACACTGTTATTAAAGCTACTTCATTCACTCTGGGATATAGTCACACTGTTATTAATATCTACTTCATTCACTCTGGGATATAGTCACACTGTTATTAAAGCTACTTCATTCACTCTGGGATATAGTCACACTGTTATTAAAGCTACTTCATTCACTCTGGGATATAGTCACACTGTTATTAATATCTACTTCATTCACTCTGGGATATAGTCACACTGTTATTAAAGCTACTTCATTCACTCTGGGATATAGTCACACTGTTATTAAAGCTACTTCATTCACTCTGGGATGTATTAACACTGTTATTAAAGCTACTTCATTCACTCTGGGATGTATTAACACTGTTATTAAAGCTACTTCATTCACTCTGGGATGTGTTCACACTTATTAAAGCTACTTCATTCACTCTGGGATATAGTCACACTGTTATTAAAGCTACTTCATTCACTCTGGGATGTATTAACACTGTTATTAAAGCTACTTCATTCACTCTGGGATGTGTTCACACTGTTATTAAAGCTACTTCATTCACTCTGGGATGTATTAACACTGTTATTAAAGCTACTTCATTCACTCTGGGATATAGTCACACTGTTATTAATATCTACTTCATTCATCCTGGGCATCTCTGCCCAAGGCACCGTCTGTCAAAGTCCACTCTGAGACTGGGTCTCGTGCCACCAACACACAGACACACATACTGTACACACCACCTGACGGGCTGACCAACCAGGACCCAATGCCACACTAAGGACCAATGTGCTTCTGTAAGGAGGGTAAATAAGGGAAACCCACACGTAACGAAGGCTGGCCCATAGAATGACATCAGAGCCATGTATGGAGAGAGTTGGGCCATTGTGGTTTCTGCACTATGATGCATTTATATGACACTACATGGCTTTGAATTACATCTAGAATTTAATAGGATCTCTGTGAGATGACCATTGTTGCCCAAACATAATAATAGATCACATCAAATTAGTACTCGGGCCTTTCTGGTGCTGCTTACCGGTCTAACTAAATAACTACACTCACAGACACACACCAAAAGGTGTCCAAAATAAGGATGTTCAGTAAGTCAGAGGGCCAATTGTGTCAAAGATGGAGAAATACAGAGAAGGGAGGGAGAGATATGGAGAGATACAGAGAAGGGAAAGAGAGATATGGAGAAATACAGAGAAGGGAAAGAGAGATATGGAGACAGAGAGGGGAGAGATATGGAGAGATACAGAGAAGGGAAAGAGAGATATGGAGAGATACAGAGAAGGGAAAGAGAGATATGGAGAAGAGAGGGAGAGATATGGAGAGATACAGAGAAGGGAAAGAGAGATATGGAGAAATACAGAGAAGGGAAAGAGAGATATGGAGAAGAGAGGGAGAGATATGGAGAGATACAGAGAAGGGAAAGAGAGATATGGAGAGATACAGAGAAGGGAAAGAGAGATATGGAGACAGAGAGGGGAGAGATATGGGGGGGGGGAGGAGATACAGAGAAGGGAAAGAGAGATATGGAGAGATACAGAGAAGGGAAAGAGAGATATGGAGAAATACAGAGAAGGGAAAGAGAGATATGGAGAAGAGAGGGAGAGATATGGAGAGATACAGAGAAGGGAAAGAGAGATATGGAGAGATACAGAGAAGGGAAAGAGAGATATGGAGAGATACAGAGAAGGGAAAGAGAGATATGGAGAAGAGAGGGAGAGATATGGAGAGATACAGAGAAGGGAAAGAGAGATATGGAAAGATACAGAGAAGGGAAAGAGAGATATGGAGAAGAGAGGGAGAGATATGGAGAAGAGAGGGAGAGATATGGAGAAGAGAGGGAGAGATATGGAGAGAAACAGAGAAGGAAGGGGGGAGAGATATGGAGAGAAAGAGAAGGGTGGGAGAGATATGGAGAAGAGAGGGAGAGATATGGAGAAGAGAGGGAGAGATATGGAGAGATACAGAGAAGGGAAAGAGAGATATAGAGAAGAGAGGGAGAGATATGGAGAGATACAGAGAAGGGAAAGAGAGATATGGAGAGATACAGAGAAGGGAAAGAGAGATATGGAGAAGAGAGGGAGAGATATGGAGAGATACAGAGAAGGGAAAGAGAGATATGGAGAGATACAGAGAAGGGAAAGAGAGATATGGAGAAGAGAGGGAGAGATATGGAGAAGAGAGGGAGAGATATGGAGAGAAACAGAGAAGGAAGGGGGGAGAGATATGGAGAGAAAGAGAAGGGTGGGAGAGATATGGAGAAGAGAGGGAGAGATATGGAGACAGAGAGGGAGAGATATGGAGAGATACAAAGAAGGGAAAGAGAGATATAGAGAAGAGAGGGAGAGATACAGAGAAGGGTGGGAGAGATATGGAGATAAACAGAGAAGGGTGGGAGAGATACGGAGAAGAGAGGGAGAGATATGGAGAGATACAGAGAAGAGAGGGAGAGATATGGAGATAAACAGAGAAGGGTGGGAGAGATATGGAGACGAGATGGAGAGATATGGATAGATAGAGAGAAGAGGGAGAGATACAGAGAAGGGTGGGAGAGATATGGAGATAAACAGAGAAGGGTGGGAGAGATATGGAGAAGAGAGGGAGAGAGACAGAGAAGGGAGGGTGAGATATGGAGAGAAGCAGAGAAGGGAGGGTGAGATATGTCGAGAAGGGAGGGAGAGATATGGAGAGATACAGAGAAGGGAGGGAGAGATATGGAGATAAACAGAGAAGGGAGGGAGAGATATGGAGAGATACAGAGAAGGGAGGGAGAGAGACAGAGAAGGGACGGAGAGATATGGAGAGAAGCAGAGAAGGGAGGGTGAGATATGGAGAGAAGGGAGGGAGAGATATGGAGAGATACAGAGAACGGAGGGTGAGATATGGAGAGAAGGGAGGGAGAGATATGGAGAGATACAGAGAAGGGAGGGAGAGATATGGAGAGAAACAGAGAAGGGAGGGAGCGATATTAGATAAACAGAGGAGGGAGAGAGAGATAAACAGAAGGGAGAGATATGGAGAGAAAGAAAGTGATAAAGAAATGTGTTCTTCTCAGCTTTAACAGACGACAGGACCAACGTATCGAGCAGAGCAAACGAGAAAAAAAGAATGTTTGTACGCTATGAGCTTTGTCACAGGGACAGTGACATCACCACAGACAGATTACACACATTTTTTTGTTGCATCCTCATACACACACCCTAATAAACACACACACCCTCAGAGTATCTGAGCTCGTCTGGGCCAGTGTATGTATGGAGTTGACAGGTGACACACAGGGTTGAGGCTAACGGGCATCAGGCGAGTCAGAGGTCCATTTCCAAACTGAGCCTCCAACACTCATACTACACACACCAATCCTCTTAATGAGTGAGATCACACACACACACACACACACACACACACACACACACACACACACACACACACACACACACACACACACACACACACACACACACACACACACACACACACACACACTTGCATGATGCAAATGCACACACATACAATATTTCAATCTCGTGCACACTAACACTCATTTTCAATCTCAAACCCATACCAATAGGCCCGCGCACACGCACACACACACGTCCCTATTCCCCACCCACACCAAATCAGCAGGGAGAAAGGCTCCAATCAGCAGGCCCCACTGTGGAGGAGTGACAGTCTCTACACCCTGCTATTATTAGACTGAACTGGAGAGCAGAGAGAGAGAGCAGGAAGAGAGGGAGAGAGAAGAAGGATGGGAGAGAGGGAAGAAATGGAGATAGGGGAGATGGAGAAGAGATGGAGAGAGGGGGGGACATGGGGAAAAGACGAAGAGACAGAGGGGGGAGATGGAGAAGAGACAGAGAGAGAGGAGGAGATGGAGAGAGTGATGGATAGAGTGAACAAACCAAAACAAAGAGAGAAAGGAGAGGAGTGTGAAAGTCAAAGGAGGAAAATATGGGTAAAAAGATACATTAGAATTGAGAATGTGAGAGAAAGAGAGATTGAAAGAGAGAGGGAGGGTGGGACACCTCATCAAACCTTGATTCAGCCATCAAACCCACAAGGACACTTGGCCTAGTCTAGACAATGTCCTGTAATAAACTTACCACCCTGCATATCCACACACACACACACACACACACACACACACACACACACACACACACACACACACACACACACACACACACACACACACACACACACACACACACACACACACACACACACACACACACACACACACACACACACACACACACACCACCCAGCCCACTCTGGCGCCCACACACACACACCTCCATGGCAACGCTGACAGCACCAGCCGGCTGAAGTAGCATTGATGTGGCAGCCCATCCTAGGAGAGAGAGAGGGATAGAGGAATGTAGGGAGAGGTAGAGGGATAGAGGAATGTAGGGAGAGGTAGAGGGATAGAGGAATGTAGGGAAAGGTAGAGGGATAGAGGAATGTAGGGAGAGGTAGAGGGATAGAGGAATGTAGGGAGAGGTAGAGGGATAGAGGAATGTAGGGAGAGGTAGAGGGATAGAGGAATGTAGGGAGAGGTAGAGGGATAGAGGAATGTAGGGAGAGGTAGAGGGATATAGGCATGTAGGGAGAGGTGGCGGGATAGAGGAATGTAGGGAGAGGTAGAGGGATAGAGGAATGTAGGGAGAGGTAGAGGGATATAGGCATGTAGGGAGAGGTAGAGGGATAGAGGAATGTAGGGAGAGGTAGAGGGATAGAGGAATGTAGGGAGAGGTAGAGGGATAGAGGAATGTAGGGAGAGGTAGAGGGATAGAGGAATGTAGGGAGAGGTAGAGGGATAGAGGAATGTAGGGAGAGGTAGAGGGATAGAGGAATGTAGGGAGAGGTAGAGGGATATAGGCATGTAGGGAGAGGTGGCGGGATAGAGGAATGTAGGGAGAGGTAGAGGGATAGAGGAATGTAGGGAGAGGTAGAGGGATAGAGGAATGTAGGGAGAGGTAGAGGGATAGAGGAATGTAGGGAGAGGTAGAGGGATAGAGGAATGTAGGGAGAGGTAGAGGGATAGAGGAATGTAGGGAGAGGTAGAGGGATATAGGAATGTAGGGAGACGTGGCGGGATAGAGGAATGTAGGGAGAGGTAGAGGGATAGAGGAATGTAGGGAGAGGTAGAGGGATAGAGGAATGTAGGGAGAGGTAGAGGGATAGAGGAATGTAGGGAAAGGTAGAGGGATATAGGAATGTAGGGAGACGTGGCGGGATAGAGGGATGTAGGGAGAGGTAGAGGGATAGAGGAATGTAGGGAGAGGTAGAGGGATAGAGGAATGTAGGGAGAGGTAGAGGGATAGAGGAATGTAGGGAGAGGTAGAGGGATAGAGGAATGTAGGGAGAGGTAGAGGGATAGAGGAATGTAGGGAAAGGTAGAGGGATATAGGAATGTAGGGAGACGTGGCGGGATAGAGGGATGTAGGGAGAGGTAGAGGGATATAGGAATGTAGGGAGAGGTAGAGGGATAGAGGGATGAGTAACACAGAAGCTCGCCGCCATAAACAATCGGATGAAAAGAGGAAGGGACAGACATGCTGTGACTGTGGGGTGCGTCACTAAATCCCCTATTAGCCACTCAGAGCCACAGTGAGAGAAAAATAGAGAGATAGAGTGAGAAAATGTGTGCGTGAGTGAAAAGGAGAGAAAGAGAGAGCGAGAGAAGGGAGAAAGCGAAAAAAGAGGGGACAAAGAAAGAGAGAGAATGAGACCACCACAGTGAGAGGAAACGAGAGGGATGAATCATTCCTGGACCCACTCCCCCTCCCTGTCCTACCCACTACCTCCTTCCCATCCCCCCCTCTTCATCATTGCTCATTCCCACTCGTAAAAATATCTGGACGCACTCGTCCATCCATCCGTCCTGTGCATGATAATGATCAACATGTCTGTAGATGGACGGACAGACCTAAAGACTCATCAATACCTCTATCATATGCAGGATTATACAGTGGTATTATACAGTGGTATTATACAGTGGTTTTATACAGTGGTATTATACAGTGGTTTTATACAGTGGTATTATACAGTCGTATTATACAAAGGTATTGGAACAGTGACACATTTTTGGTTATTTTGGCTCTGTACTCTAGCAATTTGGATTTGAAATGATAACCTTAAAAATACTTCAAAATTTGATGTTTGCAACAACTTCGAAATTTGAGGGTTAAGAAACATGGATGAAAGTCTAATTCTGACGTAAGACTAAGACGTGGTAGCTTTTTGTACATAGTCCCCCCCCTTTTAGGGGACCAACAATATTGTGACAAATTCACTTATATGTGTAATAAAGTAGCAAATACTTAAGTTTTTACTACTTTAATACACAAGTGAATTTGTCCCAGTACTTTTGGTTCCCTAAAATTGGGGGACTATGAACAAAAAGTGCTGTAATTTCTAAAACGGATCACCCGATATGGATGAAAATACCCCCAAAATTTAAACTGCAGTCTGCACTTTAATCCTCATAGCCATTGTATAATTTCGAATCCAAAATGCTGGAGTAAAGAGCCAAAACAACGAAAAGTGTGTCACTATCCCAATACTTTTGAAGCTCACTGTACAGTCGTGGCCAAAAGTTTTGAGAATGACACAAATATTAATTTCCACAAAGATTGCTGCTTCAGTGTCTTCAGATATTTTTGTCAGATGTTACTAGGGAATACTTAAGTATAATTACAAGCACTTCATAAGTGTCAAAGGCTTTTATTGACAATTACATGAAGTTGATGCAAAGAGTCAATATTTGCAGTGTTGACCCTTCTTTTTCAAGACCTCTGCAATCCGCCCTGGCATGCTGTCAATTAACTTCTGGGCCACATCCTGACTGATGGCAGCCCATTCTTGCATAATCAATGATTGGAGTTTGTCAGAATTTGTGGGTTTTTGTTTGTCCACCCGCCTCTTGAGGATTGACCACAAGTTCTCAATGGGATTAAGGTCTGGGGAGTTACCTGACCATGGACCCAAAGTATCAATGTTTTGTTCCCCGAGCCCCTTAGTTATCACTTTTACCTTATGGCAAGGTGCTCCATCATGCTGGAAAAGGCATTGTTCGTCACCAAACTGTTCCTGGATGGTTGGGACAAGTTGCTCTCGGAGATGTGTTGGTACCATTCTTTATTCCTGGCTGTGTTCTTAGGCAAAATTGTGAGTGAGCCCACTCCCTTGGCTGAGAAGCAACCCAACACATGAATGGTCTCAAGATGCTTTACTGTTGGCATGACACAGGACTGACGGTAGCGCTTACCTTGTCTTCTCCGGACAAGCTTTTTTCGAGATGCCCCAAACAATTGGAAAGAGGATTCATCAGAGAAAATTACTTTACCCCAGTCCTCAGCAGTCCAAACCCTGTACCTTTTGCAGAATATCAGTCTGTCCCTGATGTTTTTCCTGGAGAGAAGTGGCTTCTTTGCTGCCCTTCTTGACACAAGGCCATCCTCCAAAAGTCTTCGCCTCACTGTGCGTGCAGATGCACTCACACCTGCCTGCTGCCATTCCTGAGCAAGCTTTGTACTTGTGGTGCCCCGATCCCGCAGCTGAATCAACTTTAGGAGACGGTCCTGATGCTTGCTGGACTTTCTTGGGCGCCCTGAAGCCTTCTTCAAAACATTTGAACCGCTCTCCTTGAAGTTCTAGATGATCCGATAAATGGTTGATTTAGGTGCAATCTTACTGGCAGCAATACCCTTGCCTGTGAAGCCCTTTTTATGCAAAGCAATGATGGCGGCACGTGTTTCCTTGCAGGTAACCAGTGTTGACAGAGGAAGAACAATGATTCCAAGCACCACCATCCTTTTGAAGCTTCCAGTCTGTTATTCGAACTCAATCAGCATGACAGAGTAATATCCAGCCTTGTCCTCGTCAACACTCACAGCTGTGTTAACGAGAGAATCACCAACATGATGTCAGCTGGTCCTTTTGTGGCAGGGCTGAAATGCAGTGGAATTTTTTTGGGGGGGATTCAGTTGATTTGCATGGCAAAGAGAGACTTTGCAATTAATTGCAATTCATCTGATCACTCTTCATAACATTCTGGAGTATATGCAAATTGCCATCATACAAACTGAGGCAGCAGACTGTGAAAATGAATATTTGTCTCATTCTCAAAACTTTTGGCCACGACTGAATACTGGCCCACTCACTACACACTATCTCAGCCAGTAACTAAATTACGAATAAATAAATCCATAACCTCAGGTATGAATACTTGTGTGTGTGTGGGTGTGTGTGTGTGTGTGTGTGTGTGTGTGTGTGTGTGTGTGTGTGTGTGTGTGTGTGTGTGTGTGTGTGTGTGTGTGTGTGTGTGTGTGTGTGTCCATACATGCGCAGGGTGCCCTGTGTCCTCAGTGTGCCCATGCTAAAAGAGGCCCCTGGCCCCGGGGGTACAGGGTCACTGAGAGCCTCTCTATCATCCCTGTACTCACCCAGCTGTACACTACTACCCCCATTCTAGTCATTCAGAGCAACACAATACACAGCAGCCTCCCTGCACTATTACCAACACACTGATGGAGCGCACACACACACAGAACCATGTGCACAAACACACAGCTCACAAACTGAATACACAAATGTGTGAGCTGACGGAACAATAGCCTAGCGTTTTCCTCCCTGAGTGACAGTGGCTTGTAGATCTGAAGGAAGGTGATGTCTAATGCTCACTAGCTATGTCACATATGCTACACACATGCACACACACAACCCCCCCCCTCCAACCCACCGCTAAAACCAGGCCATCTAAATCACCTCAATCAACACCATCATAATTCCCACAAATCACACCTTCTGTTCATTTTCACACCACGACCCTGTTGGAACTGAAACTGAGTCTGGATCATGAGTGTTCTGACATCCAGTCTTCTCTAAATAAAGCCTACAGAAATAGCCCTGGTCTGGGAACAGATCATGATAGATCACACTGTTCCCTGTTTGGAGTGGTTTTCACTGTTGTCCCCTATGAAAAATAAAAAATAAATAGGCACCTAGTGACGTTCACCTAGTGATAAGAGGAGGGAATCAACACATATCCCTAGAATAGGCCTTAGCCTAGAGTGAGCTCAGTGTGAAGACATGGAGAACAGCATAATGAACATGGACACCTAGTGGCATAATGAACATGGACACCTAGTGGCATAATGAACATGGACACCTTGTGGCATAATGAACATGGACACCTAGTGGCATAATGAACATGGACACCTAGTGGCATAATGCACATAGACACCTAGTGGCATAATGAACATGGACACCTAGTGGCATAATGCAAATGGACACCTAGTGGCATAATGAACATGGACACCTAGTGGCATAATGAACATGGACACCTAGTGGCATAATGAACATAGACACCTAGTGGCATAATGAACATGGACACCTAGTGGCATAATGAACATGGACACCTAGTGGCATAATGAACATGGACACCTAGTGGCATAATGAACATGGACACCTAGTGGCATAATGAACATGGACACCTAGTGGCATAATGCACATAGACACCTGGTGGCATAATGAACATGGACACCTAGTGGCATAATGAACATGGACACCTAGTGGCATAATGCACATGGACACCTAGTGGCATAATGAACATGGACACCTAGTGGCATAATGAACATGGACACCTAGTGGCATAATGAACATGGACACCTAGTGGCATAATGAACATGGACACCTAGTGGCATAATGAACATGGACACCTAGTGGCATAATGCACATGGACACCTAGTGGCATAATGAACATGGACACCTAGTGGCATAATGAACATGGACACCTAGTGGCATAATGAACATGGACACCTAGTGGCATAATGAACATGGACACCTAGTGGCATAATGAACATGGACACCTAGTGGCATAATGAACATGGACACCTAGTGGCATAATGAACATAGGCCTCGGAGGTGTCTAAGCAAAAAAAAGCAAGAATGTGGTGCACGCCCACACCACCACCAAATGAAACAGTGATATAGGAGAGTGGAAGGGACGACACCATTTAGATGGAACGAGCCGGTGACAATACTACAGGCTGATTATCAGTACAAAATGTCATCACTGAGATAGCAGGCTCTACATCTCAAGCAAAAAACAACATCAGCAATGCACTCACCAGCTTCCGTTGTTTATGTGACACGGACATGCTACAGCATTCAGGGACTGTACCGTGGCTATGGTGCACACGGAGCAAGGAGACACTGCCTGGAATCTGTCTGTTGATGAGTTGGAAGTGCTCATTTCAATCCTGTATGTCCGTGGAGCATTCGGTGGAAAGAGCGTGTGTATGGAGAGCTTCTGGTCAGACATGTATGAGATACTTTTCTTTGGAGAAACCATGTCATGGGATCGCTTCAGAGAGATCATGCTTTACCTCCATTTTGATGACAAAGAAACAGAAATTCCCCTTGGTATCCAACGTATAAATAATTGACTATTTTTTACTGCTGTCTTATCGACATTTATATTCATTATAATGCCATTATTGCTTTTTGCTGATTTTCACTGTTTCTCATGCACACCTATCACTTATAATGATGTTTAGGATACTGATGCTTCTATCATTTGACCTCGTGTCTTTCTGTCCATGCGCCTTGGTGAATGTGGTATTTTGGGGTATTTTTTTGGTCGTTATAAAAAGAAGCTGTTACCGTGTTCCAACACATACGCCTTCTGTTTCATAATTGTAGCAAAGGCACTCCATAAAATAAAATACATTGAACATTTTAATGTTGTGTTTTTAATGTTTTTACATATAGCCTAGTCACAAACTAATGAAATAAAAAGTACCTTAGACCTTCATAAACACAACCAAACTATTATTTTAGCAATAGCATATATCAAATGTATTAATTACACTGTTAGAATGTTGTAGTCAAAATGACTGCTCATTAGCTTGAAGGGGGTTCCCTCAAGGCCCAGCTGTTCTAGTGTAAAAGAGAATGAGATTAAGGCAGAAAGAGGAGAGAACGAGTGAGAGGAGGCAGACAAGCAATGAAAGAGAATATGTTAAATTGTGAGTGTTAAAGAAAAAGTGGCAGACAGAGCCGAGGCCGATAACAGGAGTGACAGACAGAGCCGAGGGCGATAAGAGGAGTGACAGACAGAGCCGAGGGCGATAAGAGGAGTGACAGACAGAGCCGAGGGCGATAAGAGGAGTGACAGACACAGCCGAGGGCGATAAGAGGAGTGACAGACAGAGCCGAGGGCGATAAGAGGAGTGACAGACAGAGCCGAGGGCGATAAGAGGAGTGACAGACAGAGCCGAGGGCGATAAGAGGAGTGACAGACAGAGCCGAGGGCGATAAGAGGAGTGACAGACAGAGCCGAGGGCGATAAGAGGAGTGACAGACAGAGCCGAGGGCGATAAGAGGAGTGACAGACAGAGCCGAGGGCGATAAGAGGAGTGACAGACAGAGCCGAGGGCGATAAAGGCAGTGACAGACAGAGCCGAGGGTGGATCAGACAAGCATTAAAGAAGAGCATGATAGAGCAAGATTAAGACTAGAGAAAGACATGGAAGCAGAAAGACTGAGAAAGACCCAGAAAGTATCCACACAAGCTTCACACAAGAAAAAAAAACATGGCAGTTTTATTGACATTCAGTGTGATTCTCTCATGAGGTTGTGGGTGGGAGAGCGAGGAGCAGCTGGTGACCGGGGTGACTCGGAGGCCAGGTCTTCTGCCCATTGGTTGGGCTGGGCAGGGCTAAATTTAGACTACAAGCATTCGCCGGACCATCAGCTGACTACTACACACATTCTGAGAAACTGACTGACCAAAATGTCATGGAAACATGCTATAAATACTGTACAATGTGTGTGTGTGGGTGTACTCACAGCCCTCGTATATGTCCGTGGGTATGTGGACTGCCGTGGTGTTGTAGGAGATGAGGCGTCTAAATTGCTCGTCTTCCTTAAACTCTGGATAAAGCCGGTTTGGCTTCTTGACCTCTGTATCATTTGAGTCCAGCTATAAGGGAAAAATACCAAAGGAATGAGATATTATTGACGCAAATTGGAGGTCAATGGAGAGTATACTGCATGGATTTAGTGAATACAAAGTATTGGGTGTGTGTGTGTGTGTGTGTGTGTGTGTGTGTGTGTGTGTGTGTGTGTGTGTGTGTGTGTGTGTGTCTGTCACTTTGCATTATGGTGCGCTGTATGATAACACATGCGTGTGTCTGTGTGGCGCTTGCTCCATCTCCTGTGGCTGTGAATAATATTGGTGTGTATTCAGATGCCTGACAGTACTGATCTCCTGTGTCTTGGCCCGTCAAAGCCAGAATGACATCAGTTGTTCAGGAGAGGTGTGTGCCTGCCTGCATGTGTTCTATCACCACATCCCCTGTGGAATTACTATCTGATCCCCAGTATCAAATCAGACACATGACTTCAGAGGCCAAGGGATGCAGACGATATCACAGGCACAGATACGTGTTCTTGAGATAATCCCTCACACGCACACATGCACACGCACACATGCACACACGCACACACACACACTAGACATAACATGCATGCACGCTCATTTGAATATGCACGCATACACGCACATGCAAACAAAAACACACACTAACCCTAGCGTACTGTAGCAACTTTTAAGTGTCTTTTCAGGGCTCTAGAGCCTGGGCCACAGCTGGGGGATGTGGGGGATCCTTTAAGGTTATCAATACGCTTTACAACAGGTTTAGTAACCATGGCTACAAAGACAGAGGGTGCAGGTGGGATTTTGTTGAATATACAGACTCAATATGACTCAGATCAAATCTCTTCACAACACATGTTATACATGGGGGAAGTAACAGTAGAAATGTACTCACGTTTTCTTTGGCATAGTAGTAATGGATGTCATCCGGCTATGGAGAAAGAGCGGGAGGGAAGAGAGAGAGAGAGAGAAATAGAAAGATGTGAAAAACACAGATTTATAAACACAGCAGGTCTTTGGTAGGGGTTTAAATCAATGTGCATTGTAAAGTTTTCAGACAGTGTTGTGTGGAAACTGTGTTCCTATTTCATGTTGTTTTCCATTCTTCAGTGTGGTTGTATTATTTTTTAATTTTCTGAATTCAAGCACTTCTTCACTCTCTGCGTATGTCTATGTGTGTCTCACATGCAAAAGTGTGTACTCCCCTAATACAGTATGTGTGTGTGTACTCCCCTAATACAGTGTGTGTGTGTGCTCGACACAAAAGCATCAGTAGTGTTGTAACCAACTCTCTCTTTCATCCGCTGTGCGAGCTTCCTGTCAGAGCACGAGTAAGTCAGGCGCTAACGAGCTAGCCTATCCAGCCTAGCTGACAGATGGACGCCTTGGGGACATGGAGCCGGTTCACTGGTTAGCACCACCTGCCTGCCACCCCCGGCGCTGCAACATGGGGCTAACGCTACATAAAACACAGGCCGGTTCCCCCACCTGTGATCTGCTGGTGGTGTGAGGCTCGATAGTTAGCGCCAGGCCATTAGCGATGAGCTAGGTGTTAGCGATAGACAGTTCTGACAGCGGTGCTCCAGCATCTGCTCACCTCCCGAGAGACAGGCTGCAGTCCTTGCAGAGCTTACACACAAGCTCGCACACATATACACACACTCTGTCTGTCTATCTTAGTTTCTACTGTATCTCTCATATACTCAGATCCCTGGGGGGTGAGACAGTGTGACCTTAGTGTGAGTGTCGCTTCACAAGGTTCTCCACAACATTAAGATGGCCTGACAGCCATCATGAGGAGGTCTCTTCATGTTAGCTTTGAAGCGCTGTGGCTACACTCCCCACCTCCTTAAGTGTGTGTGTTTGTGTGTGTGTGTTCTACGTGCATGGATGTGAACGTGTGTTAAGGTGGTTTCACACACACAGAGGCTTGTAGAGTACTGGGGTAAATGTTTTTATGTGATGTAACTCCTGAGGGAGGGAGGACGTCTTCTGGGCTTTCATACAGAAATGAGGCGTGTGTGCAGGGATATTTGATCTCCTACACCAGGTTGTGTACGCACACACACACACACACAAACACCCTCGGGTGCAGCAAGGACATGGGCCGGTTCACGGAGGACTACGCTGTAACCGCGATGTTGGCCGGACGGATTAAGAAGAAGGAGTGAGGAAGAGGGTGTCTGGAGACAGACTGGACCACGGAGCTCTCCTCCTAACGCTTTCACTGAGCGCGTGCAAGAGCCACATGGAGCCAAGACACTCCTCACGACACGCAACATTGCCTGAGAAAGTCAGCGGTTTAAGAAACTGAAATGAATAGAGAAAACTACATTCAGCCTCGTTTGTCGTTGCCTGGTTGACACGCACCCGCACACACACACTTGGGATCAATTAGCTAGCTCAACATAAACAGTCTGAAAAAGCCAACCTCCGAGTCCTTTCATCGGTGCAGGCTTAATTGGCTAAGACTAACATGTGCGCTAATATTTGCTTGTTAGTTACAGAAAACGCTGGACGTTCACACTAATGACTCTTCGCCAAGGGATAATTATCCAAGCTAGCCAAGCATCTCCATCCAGTCACACATCCCAAGCCTCAAAGAAGTAGACCACGGCAGCATAAAGGAGATACTACTTTGTCCCACACACATGCATGTGCACAGGCACGTACACAGATGGAGCACACACACACACACACACACACACACACACACACACACACACACACACCACACACACACACACACACACACACACACACACACACACACACACACACACACTTCCCGTGAGCATGTAGGAATCAGACTGATAAGAATCTTTTAATGGAGAAGAGTCATTAAAAGGAGTATCGGAGGCGTTTATAATGACACTGTCCAGGTTAGTTTGAAGCTAATAGACTAATAGGAGGCAATGGAGTTCTCCCACATAGAGGCAGTAAAAACAAAATATATATATATAACAGGTAATTTGTCATTTCAATATGGCTGCCGAAAGTGAGTGGCTTTCGCATTACTTAAGAGAAGTAAATTAACAATTTGAATTCATTACAAAAACATTGTGGCTCGGACAAAGAACGATTGGACATGGGGAGTTGAGGAACTGCATCATAATTCATGATGAGGCCTACTAATCAAGTTCAGAGACAGGCTGCTCAGTAGAGAAATGTGTCCGATGGGGAGTGAGTTCATCTAGAAGAAAAGATTATTGGAATCGTGTTCATAAACAGTGCATTCGTAAAGTATTCAGACCCCTTGGCTTTTTCCACATTTTGTTACGTTACAGCCTTATTCTAAAAAATATATATATTTTTATCTCATTAATCTACACACAATAACCCATAATGACAAAGCGAAAACAGGTTTAGAGAAATGTTTGCACATTTATAAATAATTTCAAAAATCGGAAATATTACATTGACATAAGCATTCAGACCTTTTACTCATTACTTTTTTGAAGCACCTTTGGCAGCAACTACAGCCTCGAGTCTTCTTGGGTATGGAGCTACAAGCTTGGCATACATGTATTTGGGGAGTTTCTCCCATTCCTCTCTGCAGATCCACTCAAGCTCTGTCAGGTTGGATGGGGAGCGTCGCAGCACAGATATTTTCAGGTCTCTCCAGAGATGTTCGATTGGGTTCAAGTCCGGGCTCTGGCTGGGCCACTCAAGGACATTTAGAGACTTGTCCCGAAGCCACTCCTGCGTTGTCTTGGCTGTGTGCTTAGGGTTGTTGTCCTGTTGGAAGGTGAACCTTTGCCCAATTCTGAGATCCTGAGTGCTAAGGAGCAGGTTTTCATCAAGGATCTCTCTGTACTTTGCTCCGTTCATCTTTCCCTCGATCCTGACTAGTCTCCCAGTCCCTGCCGCTGAAAAACATCCCCACAGCATGATGATGTCACCACCATGCTTCACCGTAGGGAGGGTGCCAGGTTTCCTCCAGATGTGACAAATTCAGGCCAAAGAGTTCAATCATGGTTTCATCAGAACAGAGAATATTGTTTCTCACGGTCTGCGAGTCCTTTAGTGGGCGGTCATGTGGCTTTTACTGAGGAGTGGCTTCCTTCTGGCCACTCTACCATAAAACCCTGATAAGTGGAGTGCTGCAGAGATTGTTGTCCTTCTGGAAGGTTCTCCCATCTCCACAGAAGAACTCTGGAGCTCTGTCAGACTGACCATCAGGTTCTTAGTCACCTCCCTGACCAAGGCCCTTCTCCCTCGATTGCTCAGTTTGGCCGGGCGGTCAGCTCTAGGAAGTGTCTTGGTGGTTCCAAACTATTTCCATTTAAGAATGATGGAGACCACTGTGTTCTTGGGGACCTTCAACGCTGCGGAAATGTTTTGGTACCCTTCTCCAGATCTGTGCATCGACACAATCCTGTCTAGGAGCTCTACGGACAATTCCTTTGACCTCATGGCTTGGTTTTTGCTCTGACATGTACTGTCAACTGTGGGACCTTATATAGACAGGTGTCCTGTCCAGACCATGTCCAATCAATTGAATTTACTACAGATGGACTCCAATTAAGTTATAGAAACATCTCAAGGATGATCAATGGAAACAGGATGCACCTGAGCTCAATTTCGAGTCTCATAGCAAAAGGTCTGAATACTTATGTAAATAAGGTATTTATGTGTTTTATTTTTAATTCATTTGCAAACATTTCTAAAAACCTGTTTTCACTTTGTCATTATGGGGTATTGTGTGTAGATTGATGACTAAAAACATGTATTTAATCCATTTTAGAACAAGACTAATGTGGAATGTGGAAAAAGGGAAGGGGTCTGAATACTTTCCGAATGCACTGTATACTGGCTTAATGGGAATTTGAGAGAGTAAGACCCAGTGTGTGCATGGCTCTGAATGTGTCCCAATGCAATCTAATTGAATTCTACTTAATTGAAGGATATTAAAACTCTATTGTCAACCTAATGAGATTTTATACAAAAATGACCATCCAATGCTTTTCTTCTACCAGGTAAGTTGACTGAGAACACATTGTCATTTACAGCAACAACCTGGGGAATAATCACAGGGGGAGATGGGGGTGAATGAGCCAATTGGAAGATAGGGATGATTGGGTGGCCATGATGGTATGAGGGCCAGATTGGGAATTTAGCCAGGTTTAACACCCCTACTCTTACAATAAGTGACCACAGAGAGTCAGGACACCCGTTTAACGTCCCATCCAAAAGAAGGCACCCTACACAGGGCAATATCCCCAATCACTGGCCCTGGGGCATTGGGATATTGTTTTTTAGAACCGAGGAAAGAATGCCTTCTACTGGCCCTCCAACACCACTTTCAGCAGCATCTGGTCTCCCACCCAGGAACTGACCAGGACCAACCCTGCTTAGCTTCAGAGGCAAGCCAACAGTGGGATGCATGGCGGTAAGCTGCTGGCAATTACAACATTCATATATGATCGTGAATCAAATCAATCTCTTCTTATAGAGTTCAAGGCTTCTATAGGTAATGCATCCAGAGATAATGAGGACATTAATAATGTTGATCTACACAACCACTCACTCACCTCAGGATCATTCTTCCACCGATGCCACATCTGAAAATCCTCTGCAGCGGATGCCAGTGTCTGGACAAAAAAACAGAGAAATAGAGTGGGAATTGTAACACATATTTCCTTTCAATTAAGGAGTTGACACAGTGCTTGTGGCAAGCAGAGAGAGAAAGAGAGAGAGAGAGAGAGAGAGAGAGAGAGAGAGAGAGAGAGAGAGAGAGAGAGAGAGAGAGAGAGAGAGAGAGAGAGAGAGAATGGTACTAATGTTCATTAACATTGATCACGGACATGAAAGTGTTAAGAACATAAAAGTCACCATACTCCTCCACCGTACACAACATATACTGAGGGTACATTACACACCTCAGCTCACCTTATCATGGCTAATTCAAACAACTGGCTCACCTTATCATGGCTAATTCAAACAACTGGCTCACCTTATCATGGCTAATTCAAACAACTGGCTCACCTTATCATGGCTAATTCAAACAACTGGCTCACCTTATCATGGCTAATTCAAACAACTGGCTCACCTTATCATGGCTAATTCAAACAACTGGCTCACCTTATCATTTCTAATTCAAACAACTGGCTCACATTATCATGGCTAATTAAAACAACTGGCTCACTTAATCATGGCTAATTCAAACAATTGGCTCTACTTCTACAACCACTAGTAATGCTGTCAACACAGAAAGTTATTTTACACATTTTCACTCGACACCCCCAGGTGTGAAACGAGCATGGGGGTGTCACAGTATAAGACGTCATTGTGCTCAAATTAGATCCCTCCCCCCACTCCATGTTGGCCCAGATCTGGCCCTAATGACTAGGTTAATGGGTTTCTAATGAGGATCATCTTTTCATCTCAAACTGGTCTAGAAACACACTGTAACACTCATTTCCCCTGGGGAAATATGGAATCTAATTCCAGTCACTAGCTACTAGTACTGCAGAAAGGGAGTTATTCAAGTCACCCATAAATGTTATAAGTTAAATTAATTGAACAAAGGCGAAGCGGGGGGTTAGTGAGATGAGATAGTAACAAGAAAATCAAACAAAGAAGGACAAAACAATGAGCTTCCTTTGAGGATGAATCACAGGGTGCAGAGATCTTACAATCTTCACAATGGCAGTTTGTGTTTAAGTGCTGTATCTATCAGAACTCGGCTCTGCAGGCCAAGTGTCCCCTTTTCTTTGGCTCAGAAAACCACACAACCTGGATCCTAGCATCCTAAAGACAAATGCACTGAGCTTATGCGATCTTTCTTTGCCATGCTATCGCTGCAGGCTGGGTGAGCTGCATGATGCTACCACACGCTTACGCTAAGTCTCTCCATTTGGCTTCAATGAGAGCTGTGTTAGCATTACATCATCTCCTCTACACAATGATATCACAAGTGCATAATTACAGTAATTATGCCTAATCAAAGCCAATGGACCCTCAATGCATACTGCCTGCCAGAGTGCTTTGCAAGCACCTTCTTTTTTCTGTCCATCGCTGAATAAATTGAAGCGGCTAACACTATTCTAAAGCTAATGTGTTTAGCGCTGCTAGCGTTATTGGCTTGCATCTTCCCCTGGGCTTCTTGTAGCTTTGTGGGCCTGCTGACCCTATCAAAGCTAAGACTGATGGACAAAAATGAACAGTGTACTGACAGAGATGGAGTATAGAGGGAGGGGTAATATTTTTAGGGTGAAGTGCAATGTTCCCTAAATTTTTGGGAGGCACTGAGCAAATGTTTGATCTTGTGAGCGGAAACTTGAACATTGTGAGAAATTTGTGCAACTTCCAGCACATGTTTACAGTGAACACTGAGGCTGTTCCCTTACAGTTTTAGACATTAGCCAATAGGCTATTGTGGCTATTTGAGCATAATGTGGGCCTACCAACAAAACCAATGGAGCAAATCCCATACCATTTTCACATGGAAATAGCTTTTGATTTCTATGATATATTTATTTATTTGTAATTTATTTGTAATTTCACCTTTATTTAACCAGGTAGGCAGGTTGAGAACAAGTTCTCATTTACAATTGAGACCTGGCCAAGATAAAGCAAAGCATTTTGACACATACAACAACACAGAGTTACACATGGAGTAAAACAAACATACAGTCAATAATATAGTAGAAAAATAAGTCTATATACAAAGTGAGCAAATGAGGTGAGATAAGGGAGGTAAAGGCAAAAAAGACCATGGTGGCGAGGTAAATACAATATAGCAAGTAAAACACTGGAATGGTAGATTTGCAGTGGAAGAAAGTGCAAAGTAGAAATAGAAATAATGGGGTGCAAAGGAGCAAAATAAATAAATAAATACAGTAGGGGAAGAGGTAGTTGTTTGGGCTAAATTATAGATGGGCTATGTACAGGTGCAGTAATCTGTGAGCTGCTCTGACAGCTGGTGCTTAAAGCTAGTGAGGGAGATAAGTGTTTCCAGTTTTAGAGATTTTTGTAGTTTGTTCCAGTCATGGCAGCAGAGAACTGGAAGGAGAGGCGGCCGAAGGAGGAATTGGCTTTGGGGGTGACCAGAGAGATATACCTGCTGGAGTGCATGCTACAGGTGGGTGCTGCTATGGTGATCAGCGAGCTGAGATAAGGGGGAACTTTACCTAGCAGGGTCTTGTAGATGACCTGGAGCCAGTGGGTTTGGCGACGAGTATGAAGCGAGGGCCAGCCAACGAGAGCTAACAGGTCGCAGTGGTGGGTAGTATATGAGGCTTTGGTGACAAAACGGATGGCACTGTGATAGACTGCATCCAATTTATTGAGTAGGGTATTGGAGGCTATTTTGTAAATGACATCGCCGAAGTCAAGGATCGGCTGGATGGTCAGTTATACGAGGGTATGTTTGGCAGCATGAGTGAAAGATGCTTTGTTACGAAATAGGAAGCCAATTCTAGATTTAACTTTGGATTGGAGATGTTTGATGTGAGTCTGGACGGAGAGTTTACAGTCTAACCAGACACCTAGGTATTTGTAGTTGTCCACATATTCTAAGTCAGAACCGTCCAGAGTAGTGATGCGGGACGGGCGGGCAGGTGCAGGCAGCGATCGGTTGAAGAGCATGCATTTAGTTTTACTTGTATTTAAGAGCAATTGGAGGCCATGGAAGGAGAGTTGTATGGCATTGAAGCTCGTCTGGAGGGTAGTTAACACAGTGTCCAAAGAAGGGTCAAAAGTATACAGAATGGTGTCATCTGCGTAGAGGTGGATCAGAGACTCACCAGCAGCAAGAGCGACATCATTGATGTATACAGAGAAAAGAGTCGACCCAAGAATTGAACCCTGTGGCACCCCCATAGAGAATGCCAGAGGCCCGGACAACAGGGCCTCCTATTTGACACACTGAACTCTATCAGAGAAGTAGTTGGTGAACCAGGGAAGGCAATAATTTGAGAAACCAAGGCTGTATATCCTACAGTAGGATTGAAAAGGGGTTGATATCATGTTGATTCGATCACAGAAAAAACGTTATCTATATCGTGAAAACTAATGGGGCGTACTCAGTGAAGTTTACTCTCTTGCGTCTCTGCGCCGCAGTCCTGGAGGAGGTGCGCAGTGTAGAGGAAACATTGGTTTAGTGTTTGAATCACGAAGTAAAACCAACCGACAGCGCTAAACCTAAGATTGATTCTAAAGTGCTGCCCTGCTAATGGCTAACCTGGTTCAGCTGTGCCACAGGTATTTCTTGTTTTTGAGGTGACTTTTTTATTTGGTGCCTGGAAGACCAAGCAGGACGAATTAGGGCCAATCACTGATATTGAACAATTACAGTGCCTTGCAAAAGTATTCGGCCCCCTTGAACTTTGACCTTTTGCCACATTTCAGGCTTCAAACATAAAGATATAAAACTGTAATTTTTTGTGAAGAATCAACAACAAGTGGGACACAATCATGAAGTGGAACAACATTTTTTAACAAATAAAAAACTGAAAAATTAGGCGTGCAAAATTATTCAGCCCCCTTAAGTTAATACTTTGTAGCGCCACCTTTTGCTGCAATTACAGCTGTAAGTCGCTTGGGGTATGTCTCTATCAGTTTTGCACATCGAGAGACTGAAATTTTTGCCCATTCCTCCTTGCAAAACAGCTCGAGCTCAGTGAGGTTGGATGGAGAGCGTTTGTGAACAGCAGTTTTCAGTTCTTTCCACAGATTCTCGATTGGATTCAGGTCTGGACTTTGACTTGGCCATTCTAACACCTGGATATGTTTATTTGTGAACCATTCCATTGTAGATTTTGCTTTATGTTTTGGATCATTGTCTTGTTGGAAGACAAATCTCCGTCCCAGTCTCAGGTCTTTTGCAGACTCCATCAGGTTTTCTTCCAGAATGGTCCTGTATTTGGCTCCATCCATCTTCCCATCAATTTTAACCATCTTCCCTGCCCCTGCTGAAGAAAAGCAGGCCCAAACCATGATGCTGCCACCACCATGTTTGACAGTGGGGATGGTGTGTTCAGGGTGATGAGCTGTGTTGCTTTTACGCCAAACATAACGTTTTGCATTGTTGCCAAAAAGTTTGATTTTGGTTTCATCTGACCAGAGCACCTTCTTCCACATGTTTGGTGTGTCTCCCAGGTGGCTAGTGGCAAACTTTAAACAACACTTTTTATGGATATCTTTAAGAAATTGCTTTCTTCTTGCCACTCTTCCATAAAGGCCAGATTTGTGCAGTATACGACTGATTGTTGTCCTATGGACAGAGTCTCCCACCTCAGCTGTAGATCTCTGCAGTTCATCCAGAGTGATCATGGGCCTCTTGGCTGCATCACTGATCAGTCTTCTCCTTGTATGAGCTGAAAGTTTAGAGGGACGGCCGGGTCTTCGTAGATTTGCAGTGGTCTGATACTCCTTCCATTTCAATATTATCGCTTGCACAGTGCTCCTTGGGATGTTTAAAGCTTGGGAAATCTTTTTGTATCCAAATCCGGCTTTAAACTTCTCCACAACAGTATCTCGGACCTGCCTGGTGTGTTCCTTGTTCTTCATGATGCTCTCTGCGCTTTAAACGGACCTCTGAGACTATCACAGAGCAGGTGCATTTATACGGAGACTTGATTACACACAGGTGGATTCTATTTATCATCATTAGTCATTTAGGTCAACATTGGATCATTCAGAGATCCTCACTGAACTTCTGGAGAGAGTTTGCTGCACTGAAAGTAAAGGGGCTGAATAATTTTGCACGGCCAATTTTTCAGTTTTTTATTTGTTAAAAAAGTTTGAAATATCCAATAAATTTCGTTCCACTTCATAATTGTGTCCCACTTGTTGTTGATTCTTCACAAAAAATTACAGTTTTATATCTTTATGTTTGAAGCCTGAAATGTGGCAAACGGTCGAAAAGTTCAAGGGGGCCGAATACTTTCGCAAGGCACTGTAGCTCAGTTGGTGAGGTAATTAGAATACATATAGTGCCTGGTTGGAACTAAACCCTGCAGAAGTCATAATTTCTCAGAAGATTAAATTATTTTTTAGCTTTGACCTTCCTTTAGAACATAATGCAATTTGCCACATTATTATTATTAATATTATTAACAAAATGTTTTATACAATAAAACATCCACATGCAAACGATAACATACAGATGCTCACCCAGATCCACAACATCACCCCTGCCCCAGCACCGGCATCACTCTGCACCACATGGCCTCAAACTTTGGCTGTCTATTATATAAGTAATATATATAACTTTGGGGCGTGTTCCCTAGGTCTGCAGGGGAGGCACGGGAACTCAGTCCCGCTTTAAACTTACTATTGAAAGTTGTAACTGATGATAGTCGAATGCACAAGGTCCAATTTCGAAATCAGGTAGTGGATCATCAATTCCTCTTGTCAGGTTAGTCATTGCACACCTTAGAGAGCTACAGTGGGGGAAAAAGTATTTGATCCCCTGCTGATTTTGTATGTTTGCCCACTGATAAAGAAAGGATCAGTCTATAATTTTAATGGTAGGTTTATTTGAACAGTGAGAGACAGAAAACAACAAAAAATATCCAGAAAAACGCATGTCAAAAATGTTATACATTGATTTGCATTTTAATGAGGGAAATAAGTATTTGACCTCCTCTCAATCAGAAAGATTTCTGGCTCCCAGGTGTCTTTTATACAGGTAACGAGCTGAGATTAGGAGCACACTCTTAAAGGGAGTGCTCCTAACCGCAGCTTGTTACCTGTAAAAAAGACACCTGTCCACAGAAGCAATCAATCAATCAGATTCCAAACTCTCCACCATGGCCAAGACCAAAGAGCTCTCCAAGGATGTCAGGGACAAGATAGACCTACACAAGGCTTGAATGGGCTACAAGACCATCGCCAAGCAGCTTGGTGAGAAGGTGACAACATTTGGTGCGATTATTCGCAAATGGAAGAAACACAAAAGAACTGTCAATATCCCTCGGCCTGGGGCTCCATGCAGATCTCACCTCGTGGGGTTGCAATGACCATGAGAACGGCGAGGAATCAGCCCAGAACTACAGAGGAGGATCTTGTCAATGATCTCAAGGCAGCTGGGACCATAGTCACCAAGAAAACAATGGGTAACACACTACGCCGTAAAGGACTGAAATCCTGCAGCGCCCGCAAGGTCCCCCTGCTCAAGAATACATATACATGCCCGTCTGAAGTTTGCCAATGAACATCTGAATGATTCAGAGGACATCTGGTGAAATTGTTGTGGTCAGATGAGACCAAAATGGAGCTCTTTGGCATCAACTCAACTTGCCGTGTTTGGAGGAGGAGGAATGCTGCCTATGACCCCAAGAACACCATCCCCACCGTCAAACATGGAGGTGGAAACATTATACTTTGGGGGTGTTTTTCTGCTAAGGGGACAGGCAACTTCACCGCATCCAAGGGACGATGGACGGGGCCATGTACCATCAAATCTTGGGTGAGAACCTCCTTCCCTCAGCCAGGGTATTGAAAATGGGTCGTGGATGGGTATTCCAGCATGACAATGACCCAAAACACACGGCCAAGGCAACAAAGGAGTGGCTCAAGAAGAAGCACATTAAGGTCCTGGAGTGGCCTAGCCAGTCTCCAGACCTTAATCCCATAGAAAATCTGTGGAGGGAGCTGAAGGTTCGAGTTGCCAAACGTCAGCCTCAAAACCTTAAGACTTAGAGAAGATCTGCAAAGAGGAGTGGGACAAAATCCCTCCTGAGATGTGTGCAAACCTGGTGGCCAACTACAAGAAACGTCTGACCTCTGATTGCCAACAAGGGTTTTGCCACCAAGTACTAAGTCATGTTTTGCAGAGGGGTCAAATACTTATTTCCCTCATTAAAATGCAAATCATTTTATAAAATTTTTGACATGCGTTTTTCTGGATTTTTTGGTTGTTATTCTGTCTCTCACTGTTCAAATAAACCTACCATTAAAATTATAGACTGATAATTTCTTTGTAAGTGGGCAAACGTACAAAATCAGCAGGGGATCAAATACTTTTTTCCCCCACTGTATTTATGACTTGTCAGAAATGTCTAGATCAACTAGCCCACGTCAGCTAATGTTTTTTTTATTAGTTTTTTTTAGCCTATAGATATTGTTGTCATTTTTTTGTCACTCAAATATAACATTAATACACATTAGACATGGCTAAATTTATAGAATTGCTAGAAAATCTGCTTTAAAACTGCTAAATTATCTTCACCAACAAGAGGGGTGTGAACAGTTTGTGTCATGAACAGCGCTTGTGCCCATAGAACTAGACGTTGCGCGAACACAGGCGGGATGTTCCGCAATGCTGGAAGGGTGGCCCTGAGTGGAAAAGTTGGGAACCCCTGTATTATATCACCCTGTCACAGGCCTTCCCAGTTAACACCACCTCATAAGATTGCCTGCTGCAGTTGTTCAAGAGATGTCCAGTTTGCAGCCGAACATGCAGCATAGAGAAGACAAGGTGTTCCTAATGTTTGGTATAGTCAGTGTATACTGTATAATTAGCCTGTATGTATTTTTAGATATAGGCCTATTGTAAATGTGTATAATTGCAGCGTCACCATCTTTATAGTAAAATAAATACAAATACACACATGACTTTAAGCTACATATTCATTTGACAGAGGTAATGATGTTTGCAAAACAAGTGTTTCTGAGCTTGTCAATATTACACAGGTAAGCTAACGGTTATATAGATCAGGAATGGAAACAGGCTCTATAGACCTCTATATATGAGTTTCTGTGTCCAACACACAACCACCTGTTGTTATGTTGGACACCTACTGACCAAAGAAAGTGATATGTATTGCTAAAATAAAGGTTTAAGGAAATACAGGCAGGCACCACATTACTGCAAGACAAAACAGCTCACTCAATCAAGCATGATGGTCTTGTAAGTATAAAAGCAAAGCTTGTTTTCATATCATTTTGTTTTAAAAAAGCATGAAAATGGAATGGAATGGTATTAGTGTGATGTGTGAAGAATCCAATAATTTAACTTGAATGTGGTACAAATCACATTATTGTGGAAGCACCTCCTCTAAGAGTCTGAATTAGGCTGTTTGAATCCTATTGGGCTGACCAGTATGGGGCAGATCTGGCAACACATAACATGATCTCTCATGATGAGTTCCTTACTGTACATATATCAGTGGAAACCCACTGTGATAACTGTGACACTCATTTCTCTCAGTGCAGACACATTCAAACCTCTCTCTGATCCTTCCTGAAGAGCCAACACCCGAACAACGTTCGCCGAACAACGTTCGCCTCTCATGCAGAATGAAAGACAATCTGTATTTGGAGCTTAGCTCCTTCTCTCTCAGTTTCTTCCTAATGAACTGGTGTGTTGCAATGTTTATGTAAAGTTTTGATAATGAAATCCATTACTGCGGTTTCTTTTCAGACAGCTAATTATACTGAGTGACTTGAGACTTGTGCGCACACTGAAGCAAGCGTGAGCTCGCCGTTTGACGTGTGGTTGCCATGGCGATGTCCATAGTTTGAGTTTATTTGTTTATTTTTACAGGGACGGTGCATATTAATCAACGTTTCAATAAAAGTGCCGGTTTAGCCAGCCGGCAAATTTTCAACCGCTGTCCCTGGGCAGCTTATTAAAACAATTACAATACAGACAAACAATGAGCAGTGAGCACATGCAGAGCAACATAGAACAAGCAACACGTAGCACGCAGACAGAACAACATAACACAAAAAGCAACAAGACAAAATATATATAAAAGCAACCGTGTTTCCACACCTCACAAGCTACAGACAACATGGAAAGCGACAATACACAGCTAGGGATTATGTTCACAAGTCTGATTGGCCTTTAGCCATGTCTATGTTTTTTTGTGAAGATGTCATAGGTGGTGCAGTTGTGTGTCTGATGGCAGTGTGTTCCAGACATGGGAAGCTCTCACAGAGAAAGCAGATGGACTAAAGTTGCTTTTCATTAAGGGAACTATACAGTCACCTCTAATGGCAGACCTTGTGGATCTGCTGCCATGGGTTTGGGTTTTCTGTTTAACAAAAGTATCTGCCTTGTTATCTGAGCGACGGTTGTCAGGCAGGCTGGACCCCGTTTTCTGAGTGGCGAGGGGGAAGAGGTGAATTTGATTGTGTCATGAGGACGTGCTATATGATATGCAATGAGAGGAAAATGTGAAACAGGCTTTAGGTGTGTGTCTTAGTTGTTGGTGCTGTGAGGACAAAAACTTGAGGAGGAAGAATGGACCGAGTTAGTGAGGATTAACACAAATGCCAACAAAACGGTGCCTATTGGACCCCAACACACACACACACACACACACACAGACACACTCAAAAGGTCAGTCATCCACAGCATGATCACAACCCCTTGGGTTACGTTGTTAAATAAATTCAGACTGTGTTAAACGCTCTAGCAAAGCGCTTGAATTCTGAATGAGGACTAAATGCTTTGAGCCACAGTTTAAATTCAGGCTGGTAAATTATTTACAACTCTCACACAGGAGCTCTGAAGATTCAGCATCCCTCCAAACAAGTCGACCTGACAACTATGTCTGTATCCAGTCCATATTTGATTAGATTATGGATCTGGGTTGAATCTCCTATGTGTGCCAAATAAATATTGGAGCAAAATTTTGATCAATTCAATCAGTTCTGAATTCAATTGAGGAAACAGACTTAACTAATTATCTGAAAAATATCTATGTTGACAAGATCTGAAGTGAAGTGAATTTAAACACATAAATCCCATGGGATGCCATCTTTCTTTGTGTTCCCCTCTCTGCCTCTCCAGCCTCTCCCCTCCTCTGAGACAGTAAATCCAGACTACTAGTTTCCCCTCCGTTTAGCGCTCATATCCATCCCTTCATCCATTATTTAGACAGGAGAAGCATGTAGACACGGAGAGGAAGATGTTTCTCAGTCTTTATCACTGAGGAGGATTCCAGATACATTCCCCAATCACGGAAAGGAGACAGACAGAGAGAGAGAGAGTGAGCAAGAGAGAGGGGGGGTTAAAGGAGGTGTTAATGTTTAGTGAGAGAGAGAGAGAGAGAGAGGAGAATAAAGAGGGGTTCAGTAAGGAAGCTATGCCCCAAAATATGATCATTGTTTAAATTCATATTTGATGCATGATCAAAGAGAAGAGATGATGATCAGTGGAACAATCAAATGTGCTGAACTAAAATATAAACGAAAAAAGCAACAATTTCAAAGATATTATTCAGTCAATTGAAATATAAAGAACTAAAATATAAACACAACATGTAAAGTGTTGGTTCCATGTTTCATAAGCTGAAATAAAAGATCCCAGACATTTTTCAATCGTGCAAAAAGCTTACTTCTCTCAGATTTTGTGAACAAATCTGTTTAAATCCCTGTTAGTGAGCATTTCTCCTTTGCCAAAATAATCCATCCACCTGACAGGTGTGGCATATCAAGAAGCTGATTAAACAGCATGATCATTACACAGGTGCACTTTGTGCTGGGGACAATGAAAGGCTACTCTAAAATGTGCAATTTTGTCACACAACACAATGCCACAGATGTCTCAAGTTTTAAGGAAGCATGCAATTGGCCTGCTGACAGCAGGAATGTCCACCAGAGCTGTTGTCAGATAACTGAATGTTCATTTCTCTACCATAAGGTGCGTCCAACTTCGTTTGGCAGTATGTCCAACCGGCATCACAACCGCAGACCATGTGTAACCACGTCAGCCCAGGACCTCCACATCCGGATTGCGGGATGGTCTCAGACCAGCCACCAAGACAGCTGATGAAACTGAGGAGTATTTCTGTCTGTAATAAAGCCTAATTGTGGGGAAAAACTCATTCTGATTGGCTGAGCAGCGAAATTCATAGATTAGAACCTAATTTATTTCAATTGATTGATTTCCTTATATGAACTGTAAGTCAGTAAAATTGTTGCATGTCACATTTATATTTTTGTTCAGTACATATACATATAGATTGATATTTTTTCACTGACTCTCTTGTACTGGCTCTATGCACACTCACTAGACTCTACTCACACACAAACATTCCATGCTGTGGAGAATTATTCTCCACTCTGCTGTAGAGTATTTTTCTCCACTCATACAGGAGTAATAAAGGCGTAGTGTATTCATTTGGTGGGATTTTATATATATAGTTGAAGTCAGAAGTTTACATACACTTAGGTTGGAGTCATTAAAACTCGTTTTTCAAACACACACATTTCTTGTTAACAAACTATAGTTTTGGCAAGTCGGTTAGGACATCTACTTTGTGCATGACACAAGTAATTTTTCCAACAATTGTTTACAGACAGATTATTTCTCTTATAATTCACTGTATCACAATTCCTGTGGGTCAGAAGTTTATATACACTAAGTTGACTGTGCCTTTAAACAGCTTGGAAAATTCCAGAAAATGATGACATGGCTTTCGAAGCTTCTGATAAGCTAATTGACATCATTCGGGTCAATTGGAGGTGTACCTGTGGATGTATTTCAAGGCCTACCTTCAAACTCGGTGCCTGTTTGCTTGACATAATGGAAAATCAAAAGAAATCAGCCAAGACCTCCGAAAAAAAATTGTAGACCTCCACAAGTCTGGTTCATCCTTGGGAGCAATTTCCAAACGCCTGAAGGTACCACGTTCATCTGTATAAACAATAGTACGCAAGTATAAACACCATGGGACCACGTAGCCATTATACCGCTCAGGAAGGAGACGCCTGTCTCCTAGAGATGAACGTACTTTGGTGCGAAAGGTGCAAATCAATCCCAGAACAACAGAAAAGGACCTTATGAAGATGCTGGAGGAAACAGGTACAAAAGTATATATTTCCACAGTAAAACAAGTCCTATATCGACATAACCTGAAAAGCCGCTCAACAAGGAAGAATCCACTGCTCCAAAACTGCAATAAAAAAGACAGATTACGGTTTGCAACTGCAGCATCATGTTGTGGGGGTGCTTTGTTGCAGGAGGGACTGGTGCACTTCACAAAATACACTGCTCAAAAAAATAAAGGGAACACTTAAACAACACAATGTAACTCCAAGTCAATCACACTTCTGTGAAATCAAACTGTCCACTTAGGAAGCAACACTGATTGACAATACAATTCAACTGCTGTTGTGCAAATGGAATAGACAACAGGTGGAAATTATAGGCAATTAGCAAGACACCCCCAATAAAGGAGTGGTTCTGCAGGTGGGGACCACAGACCACTTCTCAGTTCCTATGCTTCCTGGCTGATGTTTTGGTCACTTTTGAATGCTGGCGGTGCTTTCACTCTAGTGGTAGCATGAGACGGAGTCTACAACCCACACAAGTGGCTCAGATAGTGCAGCTCATCCAGGATGGCACATCAATGCGAGCTGTGGCAAGAAGGTTTGCTGTGTCTGTCAGCGTAGTGTCCAGAGCATGGAGGCGCTACCAGGAGACAGGCCAGTACATCAGGAGACGTGGAGGAGGTCGTAGGAGGGCAACAACCCAGCAGCAGGACTGCTACCTCCACCTTTGTGCAAGGAGGAGCAGGAGGAGCACTGCCAGAGCCCTGCAAAATGACCTTCAGCAGGCCACAAATGTGCATGTGTCTGCTCAAACGGTCAGAAACAGACTCCATGAGGGTGGTATGAGGGCCCGACGTCCACAGGTGGGGGTTGTGCTTACAGCCCAACACCGTGCAGGACGTTTGGCATTTGCCAGAGAACACCAAGATTGGCAATTTCGCCACTGGCGCCCTGTGCTCTTCACAGATGAAAGCAGGTTCACACTGAGCACCTGACAGACGTGACAGAGTCAGGAGACGCCGTGGAGAACGTTCTGCTGCCTGCAACATCCTCCAGCATGACCGGTTCGGCGGTGGGTCAGTCATGGTGTGAGGTGGCATTTCTTTGGGGGGCCACACAGCCCTCCATGTGCTCGCCAGAAGTAGCCTGACTGCCATTAGGTACCGAGATGAGATCCTCAGACCCCTTGTGAGACCATATGCTGGTGCGGTTGGCCCTGGGTTCCTCCTAATGCAAGACAATGCTAGACCTCATGTGGCTGGAGTGTGTCAGCAGTTCCTGCAAGAGGAAGGCATTGATGCTATGGACTGGCCCGCCCGTTCCCCAGACCTGAATCCAATTGAGCACATCTGGGACATCATGTCTCGCTCCATCCACCAACGCCACGTTGCACCACAGACTGTCCAGGAGTTGGCGGATGCTTTAGTACAGGTCTGGGAGGAGATCCCTCAGGAGACCATCCGTCACCTCACCAGGAGCATGGCCAGGCGTTGTAGGGAGGTCATACAGGCACGTGGAGGCCACACACACTACTGAGCCTCATTTTGACTTGTTTTAAGGACATTACATCAAAGTTGGATCAGCCTGTAGTGTGATTTTCCACTTTAATTTTGAGTGTGACTCCAAATCCATACCTCCATGGGTTGATAAATTGGATTTCCATTGATTATTTTTGTGTGATTTTGTTGTCAGCACATTCAACTATGTAAAGAAAAAAGTATTTAATAAGATTATTTCTTTCATTCAGATCTAGGATGTGTTGTTTAAGTGTTCCCTTAATTTTTTTGAGTAGTATAGATGGCATCATGAGAGAGGAAAATTACGTGAATATATTGAAGCAACATCTCAAGACATCAGTCAGGAAGTTACATTTTGGTCGCAAATGGGTCTTCCAAATGGACAATGACCCCAAGCATACTTCCAAAGTTGTGGCAAAATGGCTTAAGGACAACAAAGTCAAGGTATTGGAGTGTCCATCACAAAGCCCTGACCTCAATCCTATAGAAAATGTATATATATATATATATATATTTATTGTATTTATCAGGGAGTGCTGCAGCCCTTCAGCACCCCTACCCCCGTGGCTATGACTGGTACTCTTTGTATATTGCTTCGTTATTGGTATTTTATTGTGTTACTATGTCCTTTTTTAATTTAGCAAATATTTGTCTTACTTTTAGACTCCGCATTGTTGGGAATGGGCTCGAAAGTAAGCACCTCACGGTAAAGTCTACACCTGTTGTATTCGGGGCATGTGATGAATACAATTCGATTTGATTAAACCTAATGTCTTTGGCTGAGAGAATATAGGGGTCTTTGGGTTTATGGTGTACTCTGTATATTCGCCTTAATAGGACTTTAGTGATCGCTCTCTACCTTGGGTCCCATCAATCACAACTGTCTTTACACACTGCCAACAGCTATGGCGGAACAAGTGGGCGCAAGGGTGGGTACAAGAACACACGAATGTGACCGACCGGCTCCGTTCAGTCATGTCTAAAATTTGAAATGGTGTTTTTTTTACATTGGATCAAAGTAGAGACTCAGAGCCATAAATCGGTATATCGTACACTACAGTTGAGGAACAAAGGGAAAGTAATTCTGCTTTGAAGGTTTATAAACGTGTAACCTCACTTTTGAGAAAATGGCATTTGAATGTTTTAGTACCTACTGGAGAGCTCTTCTTTGTCTACACCCATTCAGCATTGTTCACACCCTCTCAAGCTTTAGCCCCACCCATCTCTTTAAGGTTTGATCCGAGTGTTCTGTCCTAACAACAGCCATCAAGGACCCAAGCTAACTGGCTAACTTTGGCTAGCTACTTTCAGATACAAATGAGTGAACAGCTCATTCTGACCATTTCACTCGCCCTAGCAGTGCTGGTTATGCTGTTTTTATGTCATCCAGAGCATTGGTGACTGCAACTGTGCTGCTGGCAACAATTTCATTACGCTTTTTTTGCCAACGTTTGCAGAAAATGGCCATATTAAAACGGGTATTGAGTGTTCGTAAATTCGTCAGTTATTCTTCGCTCTGGCACACTCAGACGAGAGTGCTCTGAAATCGGAGTAGATAGCTAGAACGAATTTACCAGCTACGTCTATGAACAGCTATCGTTTCACAGTGACATCCTGAACATTCTGTTGAAGTGGATACCTGCAGAGTGGAGTCTATGGTTAAGCCGTAGCTAGCTAGCTAAACACCAAACCATAATCCAAACTCATGCATGAATCTGCAGGTAACTAACAAACTAGGTTCAACGTTAGCTAGCTAACATTAGGCTATAACTAGCAAAGCAAATGACTCTGAGATACAAATAATATTACTACACAGATCATACACGTAACGTTAGCTAGCGAGTCAGCTAACGTTAGCTAGTGAGCTAACAGTACACTTTAACTTGAAATGAAAACACTTTCTGACACAATTAGAAACGTGTAATATATGAAAATGTAGCTAGCTAGACAATTTTACCCATATACATGGCTGGAGAATTCTCCCTCTCTGTCACGGATGCCAAGGTTGCCCTTAGTTTGAAGATGTAATCCGGAGACAGGTGTTTCTCCATCTCCTTACCTATCATACTCCAATTCCACTGATTTAAAAACTCGGTCCTCCAGAAAGTGGGAACACTTATGCGGTTCTACTACGCAATATATATTTTTTTAACCTGTTAGGGCTAGGGGGCAGCATTTGCACGTCTGGATAAAAAAAATGTACCCGATTTAATCTGGTTACTAATCCTACCCAGTAACTAGAATATGCATATACTTATTATATATGGATAGAAAACACTCTAAAGTTTCTAAAACTGTTTGAATGGTGTCTGTGAGTATAACAGAACTCATTTGGCAGGCAAAACCCTGAGACATTTTCTGACAGGAAGTGGATACCTGATGTGTTGTATTGACTTTAAACCTATCCCATTGAAAAACACAGGGGTTTAGGAATATTTTGGCACTTCCTATTGCTTCCACTAGATGTCACCAGCCTTTACAAAGTGTTTTGAGTCTTCTGGAGGGAGATCTGACCGAACAAGAGCCATGGAACGATGATGTCCCATTAGACACCTGGCGCGCGAGTTCATGTTGGGTACCCTCGTTCCAATACGTTATAAAAGAGTATGCATTCGTCCACCTTGAATATTATTCATGTTCTGGTTAAAAAAGGCCCTAATGATTTATGCTATACAACGTTTGACATGTTTGAACGAACGGAAATATATTTTTTCCCCTCGTTCATGACGAGAAGTCCGGCTGGCTTAGATCATGTGCGAACAAGACGGAGATTTTTGGACATAAATGATGAGCTTTTTTGAACAAAACTACATTCGTTATGGACCTGTGATACCTGGAAGTGACATCTGATGAAGAGAATCAAAGGTAATGGATTATTTACATAGTATTTTCGATTTTAGATCTCCCCAACATGACGTCTAGTCTGTATCGCAACGCGTATTTTTCTGGGCGCAGTGCTCAGATTATTGCAAAGTGTGATTTCCCAGTAAGGTTATTTTTAAATCTGGCAAGTTGATTGCGTTCAAGAGATGTAAATCTATAATTCTTTAAATGACAATATAATATTTTACCAATGTTTTCTAATTTTAATTATTTAATTTGTGACGCTGACTTGACTGCCGGTTATTGGAGGGAAACGATTTCCTCAACATCAATGCCATAGTAAAACGCTGTTTTTGGATATAAATATGAACTTGATAGAACTAAAAATGCATGCATTGTCTAACATTATGTCCTAGGAGTGTCATCTGATGGAGATTGTAAAAGGTTAGTGCATCATTTTAGCTGGTTTTATGGTTTTGGTGACCCTGTCTTTGACTTGACAAAACATTACACACAACTCTTGTAAATGTACTGTCCTAACATACTCTAAATTTATGCTTTCGCCGTAAAACCTTTTTGAAATCGTAAAACGTGGTTAGATTAAGGAGATGTTTATCTTTCAAATGGTGTAAAATAGTTGTATTTTTGAAAAATTAGAATTTTGACATTTATTTGGATTCAAATTTGCCGCTCTTGAAATGCACCTGCTGTTGATGGAGTGCACCACGGGTGGCACGCTAGCGTCCCACCTAGCCCATAGAGGTTAAAGCCACGTTAGACAGGATTACCATCACATACTGACCAGCTCAAATAGACAGAAGAGTGGCAGACCAATCTGAACTCATCTCTCGGCATACCCAGCCCACTCATCGCAGCCAATCATAGCTAGCGGGAAGGATGCTGTCTTTTTCTGTGGCTAAACCAACTCGGCTCTTAATTTAACAATTGTATTCATATTTACAGCTGGAATATGAGTTTGTTATTACGGCACATGAAAGTTCACATGTTCCAGAAGGCATTTCTGCCCAAAAACACATTTTGATTTGAAAAAAAAGTTTATGTTCAAATGGCTCTCCTGTGAAGTAGTGGCACGCGACATATGCCTAGTCTCCTGAAACAAGTCACAAATACACACACAATTTACATTTACATTTTAGCAATTTTCTGTTGCAGATGCTCTTATCCAGAGCGACTTATAGTTAGTGCATTCACAACTCATGCAAGCATGTACACTACCATTCAAAAGTTTGGGGTCACTTGGAAAAGTCCTTGTTTTTGAAAGAAAAGCACATTTTTTGTCCATTAAAATAACATCAAATTGATCAGAAATACAGTGTAGACATTGTTAATGTTGTAAATGACTATTGTAGCTGGAAATGGCTTTTTTACATAGGCGTACAGAGGCCCATTATCAGCAACCATCACTCCGGTGTTCCAATGGCACGTTGTGTTAGCTAATCCAAGTTTATCATTTTAAAAGGCTAATTGATCTTTAGAAAACCCTTTTGCAAATATGTTAGCACAGTTGAAAACTGTTGTCTGATTAAAGAAGCAATAAAACTGGGCTTTAGACTAGTTGAGTATTTGGAGCATCAGCATTTGTGGGTTTGATTACAGGCTAAAAATGTCCAGAAACAAAGTACTTTCTTCTGAAACTCGTCAGTCTATTCTTGTTCTGATAAATGAAGGCTATTCCATGCGAGAAAATGCCAAGAAACTTAAGATCCCGTACAACGCTGTGTACTACTCCTTTCACAGAACAGCGCAAACTGTCTCTAACCAGAATAGAAAAAGGAGTGGGAGGCCTCGGTGCACAACTGAGCAAGAGGACAAGTATATTAGATTGTCTAGTTTTAGAAATAGACGCCTCACAAGTCCTCAACTGGCAGCTTCATTATATAGTACCCGCAAAACACCAGTCTCAACGTCAACAGTGAAGAGGCGACTCCGGGATGCTGGCCTTCTAGGCAGAGTTGCAAAGAAAAAGACATATCTCAGGACTGGCCAATAAAAATAAAATATTAAGATGGGCAAAAGAACACAGAAACTGGACAGAGGAAGATTGGAAAAAAGTGTTATGGACAGACAAATCTAAGTTTGAGGTATTTGGATCACAAAGAAGAACATTTGTGAGACGCAGAAAAATAGAAAATATGCTGGAGGAGTGCTTGACACCATCTGTCAAGCATGGTGGAGGCAATGTGATGGTCTGGGGGTGCTTTGGTGGTGGTAAAGTTGGAGATTTGTACAGGGTAAAAAAGGGATCTTGAAGAAGGAAAGCTATCACTCCATTTTGCAACGCCATGCCTTACTCAGTGGACGGTGCTTAATTGGAGCCAATTTCCTCCTACAACAGGAAAATGACCCAAAGCACAGCTCAAAACTATGCAATAACTATTTTGGGAAGAAGCAGTCAGCTGGTCTTCTGTCTATAATGGAGTGGCCAGCACAGTCACCGGATCTCAACCCTACTGAGCTGTCAAGCCAATCCAACTTGTGGGAGGTGCTTCAGGAAGCATGGGATGAAATCTCTTCAGATTACCTCACCAAATTGACAACTAGAATGCCAAAGGTCTGCAAGGCTGTAATTGCAAATGGAGGATTCTTTGATGAAAGCAAAGTTTGAAGAACACAATTATTATTTCAACAAAAAATCATTATTTATAACCTTGTCAACGTCTTGACCATATTTCCTATTCGTTTTGCAACTGATTTCATGTATGTTTTCATGAAAAACAAGGACATTTCTCAGTGAGCCCAAACTTTTTAATGGCAGTGTGTGTGCACTCACACGCACACGCACACACGAACACACAAGTTCATTACTGGAATCCTCCTCAGGGGGTTAAGGAGGAAGTACCACTAGGGGTCAAATTGGGTCAGGGGTCAAAGGTCAGCAGGTACTTTGGCACGTCAGCAGGTGCTTTGACTCTCCCTCACCTGTTCTCCATCTGCCCCTCCAGGTCCTTCCCAGTGTTATTCAAACACACAGCGCCACAGGCTAACTAACGAGGGATGGTAAACAGGCACGCTAATGAGCAACACTGAGCTAATAGGGAACAGGCTAGCTAACGAGCTATTACAGTGTATAACAGGCAGCGAATGAGCTAAAGCAACATTACCCAGGAGGAGGGCAGCTAAATTAGCATATTTCAAAGTCCTGGCACAACGAACACTGCGTGGGTGGAGGTTGGATAAACCCTAACCTGTAGGGACCTCATTTATCAATCATGCGTAAGCACAAATCTGTGCGTAATCCATGAGTGGGATCATTTCCATGCAGTGTGAGATTCATCAACATGAACATTTGCATGAGAGTGTGCATAAATTTGGACATTAAACCGGTGGAAATCTGACCTTTGCTCTGATGTTTTGGTCCAACCGCTGTGTCTTTGTGAGACGCAGAGTAGGTGAAAGGATGATCACCGTATGTGTGGTTCTCACCGTGAAGCAAGGAGGAAGAGGTGTGATGGTGTGGGGGTTCTTTGCTGGTGACACTGTCAGTGATTTATTTAGAATTCAAGGCACACTTTACCAGCATGGCTACCACAGCATTCTGCAGCGTTACGCCATCCCATCTGGTTTGCGCTTAGTGGGACTATCATTTGTTTTTCAACAGGACAATGACCCAACACACCTCCAGGCAGTGTAAGGGCTATTTGACCAAGAAGGAGACTGATGGAGTGCTGCATCAGATGACCTGGCCTCCACAATCACCCAACCTCCACCCAGCTGAGATGGTTTGGGATGAGTTGGACCGCAGAGTGAAGGAAAAGCAGCCAACAAGTGCTTAGCATATGTAGGACGTCCTTCAAGACTGTTGGAAAAGCATTCCAGGTGAAGCTGTTTGAGAGAATGCCAAGTGTGTGCAAAGCTGCCATCAAGGCAAAGGGTGGCTACTTTGAAGAATCTCAAATATCTTTTGATTTGTTTAACACTTGTAGGCTTACTACATGATTCCATATGTGTCACGACTTCTGCCGAAGTCGGTCCCTCTCCTTGTTCGGGCGGCGTTCGGCGGTCGACGTCACCGGTCTTCTAGCCATCGCTGATCCACCTTTCATTTTCCATTGGTTTTGTCTTTGTTTTCTACACACCTGGTTTTCATTCTCCAATTACATGTTCATGTATTTAACCCTCTGTTTCCCTCTGCAAAAGGTGGCTCTACTCTGAATAGTTAAGCACGCTCAAGTGCTCTTTTTTTTTTTGTATTACTTGTTTTTTCACAATAAAAAAAGTGGTAGGCATGTTGTGTAAATCAAATTATACAAACCCCCCAAAAATGTATTTTAATTCTATGTTGTAAGGCAACAAAATAGGAAAAATGCCAAGGGGGGAATACTTTCGCAAGCCACTGTATGTGTGGTTGGGGGGGGCGGGGGTTATGTGTGTGTGTGTGTGTGTGTGTGTGTGTGTGTGTGTGTGTGTGTGTGTCACTCTGATTCCATGGACCCTGACACTATGCACTACTGCTCTCTGTTTCTCATTCTACCTGCTACACCTCCAACACCATGGTCATTCAACTACAATTCACACCATTGTGGACAACTGTATTACAATCACTTCATCTTTGGCTGCTTTTTGTAGTAATTTAGAGATGGAGAGAAAAATGGAGAGATGAGAGAGAGATGGAAGGAGAGAGATACAAGGGAGGCATTGAACGAGGTGAATATAAAATAAGTTCAAACAGAAAGAACAGAAAAACACACACACCTTTCTGTCCCTCTTGGTCTCACTCCCAAACACCCCTTGTTCTCTACCTCTCTCTGTCCCACCACTCACACATCCAGCCACACATAGGAGCCTCCTCTACCTCCACTACCTGTCTGCCTGATTACAAGGATATAAGGATTAGTCACGCCTAGAAAGGGAACAAACTCCTGTCGTCTCCTTGATGTGTCCCAAGGCGCCAGGCAGGAGAACATGAGCATCTGCTGTTGTGACTGGCAACACTTTAGTCACATCCTCTCCGCTCTGCTCGCCTGCCTGCCGGGAGGGAGGGAGACAGAGAGAGACGTGGAGATACTGTTAAAGACTTCAGCTATAGTTGCTTTCACACACCTGCATGTGTGTGTTCACACACATACCAGTATATACACACACACACACACGTGACTGAACCCATCTGCACGACTCAAAACTGTGCTGTGCTGTGTACACCTGCACCTGTTGAGCTAAAGCCTAGGCATTAGCTTGGGGACAATGATGATGACAAGGATGATGATGACAGAGATGATGACGAAGATTATGACACACTTTTCGTTAGATTTGAAAGTGCTTTACATTGTGTGTGGGGTAAATCACCCAACACCCCATCCACCACCAATGTGTAGCACCTGCCTGGTTACACCAGCATTTTCCTACAGTCAATTCTCCTACAGTACCATAGTAACTTTACAGAGCCATCCTTGTTAAAGCTGCGTCTCTCTCACTGTATCTATCTACCACTCTGCGCTAGCGAGACAAACAGATGTTCTCTCTCCTCCAGCAACATCAATAATACTCCTATCCCAGCAAGCACTCTGTGTTAGGCTCAATCTGCTGCAAACAACAGCCAATTACGGTTAAATCCAGCCTCAATGCTTCTAAAACGCTCCCCAAACGCTGTGGGGAGGCCTCAGGCATCATCTCAGGCTACCTGCTCCATGGCTGGTTTTCTTTACAAGCCCAGCAGAGTCCTGCTCCTGTTATTAAAGGCCTCCTTTTTTTATTATGTTTTTAGGGAGAGGGAGTCGGCTAAGTCCGAATAGTCACTAGCCATGAGTTAGGCTTATTAGCTACCCAAGCAACTGCACAGTGTCTGGCAGCAGTTTAAAACCGCTGGGCCTCGAGCGACTCCCCCTTCAAGCTAATGAGCAGTCATTTTGATTGCAACATTTTAACAGTGTAATTAATACATTTCATATATGCTATTGCCAAAATAATCATTTTGTTGTGCTTATGAAGGTCTAAGGTAACATTAGAATATGATTACAATTGTAAACAAAATAGCATTTTCATTAATTTATGTTACTGTAGGCTTTATGTAAAAAAAATCTAAAATAAGGTGTTCAATTGATTTTATTCGTGGAGTGCCTTTGTTACAAATATAAAACAGAAAGCGTATGTGTTGGAACAGGTTACCAGCTTCTTTTTATACAAATAAAAAAACACCAAGACGCATGGGCAGTAAGAGGTGAAATTATGAAAACATCAATATCCTAAACATTATTATAACCACCAAGTCACAAATAGCGAAAATCAGCACAAAAGCAATATAATGAATTACAATGAATATAAAAGTGTTGATATGACAGCATTTAAAAATAGTCAATTATTTATACGTTGGATACCAAGGGGAATTTCTGTTTCTTTGTCATCAAAATGGAAGTAAAGCATGATCTCTCTGAAGCGATCCCATGACATGGTTTCTCCAAAGAAAAGTATCTCATACATGTCTGACCAGAAGCTCTCCATACACACGCTCTTTCCACCGAATGCTCCACGGACATACAGGATTGAAATGAGCACTTCCAACTCATCAACAGACAGATTCCAGGCAGTGTCTCCTTGCTCCGTGTGCACCATAGCCACGGTACAGTCCCTGAATGCTGTAGCATGTCCGTGTCACATAAACAACGGAAGCTGGTGAGTGCATTGCTGATGTTGTTTTTTGCTTGAGATGTAGAGCCTGCTATCTCAGTGATGACATTTTGTACTGATAATCAGCCTGTAGTATTGTCACCGGCTCGTTCCATCTAAATGGTGTCGTCCCTTCCACTCTCCTATATCACTGTTTCATTTGGTGGTGGCTCAGGCACCTTCTCAGTGTGCACCGTTCTGGATTTTTTTGAGTTTAGGCCTCGGAGGTGTAGGTTATTCTGGCTGAGGCTCAGAATCAGATGAATAATCAGAGATGTCATGATTAATTTCCTCCCCGCCCTCTGAGTCGTTTTCATTCAGATCTTGTAGCACCGCTAACTTAGCATGTGCATCCATTCGTCTTGGTCTTCTTGCCATTGTAAATTACACAGGCTCTCACTGTGTATTCCAAGTAGACCAGAGTAGACCAATAAGACTGCTTGGATTCGGTGGACTGATATAGAGTACATACCATATACAGTGAGGGAAAAAGTATTTCATCCCCTGCTGATTTTGTACGTTTGCCCACTGACAAAGAAATGATCAGTCTATAATTTTAATGGTAGGTTTATTTGAACAGTGAGAGACAGAATAACAACAACAAAAAATATTGAAAAACGCATGTCAAAAATGTTATAAATTGATTTGCATTTTAATGAGGGAAATAAGTATTTGACCCATTCTCAATCAGAAAGATTTCTGGCTCCCAGGTGTCTTTTATAAAGCTAACAAGCTGAAATTAGAAGCACACTCTTAAAGGGAGTGCTCCTAATCTCAGTTTGTTACCTGTATAAAAGATACCTGTCCACAGAAGCAATCAATCAATCAGATTCCAAACTCTCCACCATGGCCAAGACCAAAGAGCTCTCCAAGGATGTCAGGGACAAGATTGTAGACCTACACAAGGCTGGAATGGGCTACAAGACCATTGCCAAGCAGCTTGGTGAGAAGGTGACAACAGTTGGTGCGATTATTCGCAAATGGAAGAAACACAAAAGAACTGTCAATCTCCCTCGGCCTGGGGCTCCATGCAAGATCTCACCTCGTGGAATTGCAATGATCATGAGAACGGTGAGGAATCAACCCAGAACTACACGGGAGGATCTTGTCAATGATCTCAAGGCAGCTGGGACCATAGTCACCAAGAAAACAATTGGTAACACACTACGCCGTGAAGGACTGAAAACCTGCAGCGCCCGCAAGGTCCCCCTGCTCAAGAAAGCACATATACATGCCCGACTAAAGTTTGCCAATGAACATCTGAATGATTCAGAGGACAACTGGGTGAAAGTGTTGTGGTCAGATGAGAGCAAAATGGAGCTCTTTGGCATCAACTCAACTCGCCGTGTTTGGAGGAGGAGGAATGCTGCCTATGACCCCAAGAACACCATCCCCACCGTCAAACATGGAGGTGGAAACATTATGCTTTGGGGGTGTTTTTCTGCTAAGGGGACAGGACAACTTCACCGCATCAAAGGTACGATGGACGGGGCCATGTACCGTCAAATCTTGGGTGAGAACCTCCTTCCCTCAGCCAGGGCATTGAAAATGGGTCATGGATGGGTATTCCAGCATGACAATGACCCAAAACACACGGCCAAGGCAACAAAAGAGTGGCTCAAGAAGAAGCACATTAAGGTCCTGGAGTGGCCTAGCCAGTCTCCAGACCTTAATCCCATAGAAAATCTGTGGAGGGAGCTGAAGGTTCGAGTTGCCAAAAGTCAGCCTCGAAACCCTAATGACTTGAAGATCTGCAAAGAGGAGTGGGACAAAATCCCTCCTGAGATGTGTGCAAACCTGGTGGCCAACTACAAGAAAAGTCTGACCTCTGTGATTGCCAACAAGGGTTTTGCCACCAAGTACTAAGTCATGTTTTGCAGAGGGGTCAAATACTTATTTCCCTCATTAAAATGCAAATCAATTTATAACATTTTTGACATGCGTTTTTCTGGATTTTTTTGTTGTTATTCTGTCTCTCACTCTTCAAATAAACCTACCATTAAAATGATAGACTGATCATTTATTTGTCAGTGGGCAAACGTACAAAATCAGCAGGGGATCAAATACTTTTTTCCCTCACTGTAGAATAGATTCTTCATTCACAACTGGTGATTACATAATTATCATTATCCTCTTTCCCTCCTCATCAACTCCCCCATTCTCCCCATCCTACTTTACTTCATTTATTTAATCTGCTGTTATATGTGTGAAATTAGTTACGATATAGTTTCGGTTCAGTTTTGAGGCAATTATCGGGGTGATTAGCAACTGGGCACGGCACATTCCAGTGTCGGGAGAAGGAGTGGAGCAGGCCCTACTGTCGGGAGAAGGAGATGCAATGGAGGACAACTGGTTATAACTCCAGTTCTGTTTGTGATGTTAAGATTCTAACAACGACAGTGTGCTTTATAGACTTATTTAGTCAAGGTCAGAGGGGGGCATGACATAAAAAATGGTAGTAATATCTATTTTTTATTAATGAACAGTCAAAATGGCTGTTTTAGCAGTTCTAGTGTTAAATTAGCTAGCCTAGCGACAACACTGTCTGGCTGATATTTAAATGAGCTAGCTAGATAGTGATTTTTTTTCGGCTTCTGTGTGGGTAGGGGAGGATTATCAATGGGTTGACTGGTTGTCAATGGGTTGACTGGTTGTCATTGGGTTGACTGGTTTTCAATGGATTGACTGGTTTTCAATACTCTCATGTTCATAATATCCCTCACAACTCACCTTTAAGTCATGAATGTTAGGATTTACACAACATGCTTAGCCTTATACTATGACATACTCCAGAAAGGTTCAGTATCAGTAAGCATCCTGCTAAACAGTTGTTGACATTTTGACAGTAATATAAACAAAATTGCTAAACAGTAATTTCACCATTTCACATAGACAGCACAGCTGTTGGGGCTGTCTGATCTGAACTGAATAGAAAGCAGAATGATAGAGAGAGAGAGACAGAACACGACAGCTGCGCTGACAAAGGGACCAGGTAGTGGTAAATAATCATGTGAGCTAGATAATGAGTCACTGCTGGGCTGACACACACACACACACACACACACACACACACACACACACACACACACACACACACACACACACACACACACACACACACACAGAAATACAGGCCTGAATCAAACTCTGATTCAACACTTTCAGGAACATTAAAATCATTCAATATTTACCATCTCCCAGAGAGGGAACTGATTTTCCCCCCACTTTAATTTGTTTGCACAATATTGCATCATACTCCATGGTGGGGACAAACAGAGATGGACGAGACATGGAGACTCATTCAAATTTAAATTAGGAAAATCGAGTGCCTAGACATTGCACATATTTTAATATATTTTAAATAGGCAGTCTGCCTTTATATTCTTGTTAACCCAGGCGAGACAGTGGATTGTGGAAAGTATTGAGTGCTTTACGGTCGAACATACTGTAAAAGCGCTAGCGTTTCCACCAATAGGGGAGGGTGTTATTAGAGACGGTCTCGGTCAATATGAGCCTAACCACCTGTGAGATGGGCTCGGTCAATACAAGCCTAACCATCTGTGACACATTTACCATATTCAATCTCTGTTTGACATGATGCAATAATAGCCTCCTCCATCTCTCTTTCTCTACATCCCCCTCTCTCTGTCTTTGCTCTCTTTCTCCCTACTTCTCTCAAATTAATTCAATTTAATTTCAATGGTGCTTTATACACATGTAAATAATGCTAAAACAGAAGGGTTTTTGTTTCGGTCTCTCTCGCTCTCCTCTCTTGTCAAAACACTTCTGTTATTCCGATGAAGGACCTGACACTAGTATGGTAGTTGCGTATAAACAGAGACAGTTGCATAGACATTTACATCCTAATTTGATAGCAGAGCAACATAAACATCTCTAAATAATGTTTGACAGGAAGACGATATCATAAAAATCCAATCTACAGTGTACTTTTAACCTCTTGACGTTACCCTAGGATAGGGGGCGCCACAGCGCATTTTGGAAAAAATTCATGCCCATTTTCAACGGCCTACCAATCAGACTCAGAAGCTAGGATATGCATATAATTAATACCTGTGGATAGAAAACACCCTAAAGTTTCTAAAACTGTTTGAATGGTGTCTGTGAGTATAACAGAACTCATATGGCAGTCAAAACCCCGAGACCGATTGAACCAGGAAGTGGAATTCTGAATTGTGGACTCAACTTCACGTCGTCGCCTATTATTAACACCGTGAGATATCGTTTATTGAGCACTTCCTATTGCTTCCACAAGATGTCGCCAGTCTTTACAAAGTGTTTTGAGCCTTCTACTGTCGAAACTCAGTGAATGAGACGCGTTGGAAATTGGTCACAGTGGGAGGGCCATCACCATTATGACGCCGGCGGCCCTGTCTACCCCCACCTTTGGAAACGTTTTGAAACACATTGAAATCGTCCCCCTCGAATCTTATTGGCTCTCTTGTTGAAACAGGCCCTGAAGATTTATGTTATACAACGTTTGACATGTTTGAACGAACCTAAATAAGAAAAAAATGCATTTTGTTGACAGAGTAGCCCCGCGCACGTCGGAACTTTTGGTGCAGCCTTCAGAACGCGCTAACAACAACAAGCTAATGGAACATAAAGGATTAACTTTTTCGACCGAAAATACATCTGTTGTGGACCTGGGATTCCTGGAAGTGCTTTCTGATGAAGACATCTAAAGGTAAGGGATTATTGACAATATTATACAACATTAGATGTGATATGCGAATGTTCCAAGATGGCGCCGAGCTGTATTTACTAGCTCATTTTCTGAGTATCGCATCCCCTTTTATCGCTAAGTGTGATTACCCAGTAAAGTTATTTTTAAATCTGGTATGACAGGTGCTTTCAAGAGATATTCATCTATAAATCTTAGAATGACAATATTACATTTTAAACATGTTTTCGAATAGTAATTCAGTAAATTGTAGCACTGTTTCATCGGATGCTTTTGACGGGAAAATAGTTTGTCAACGTCAGACGCCGATGTAAAATGCTGTTTTCATATATAAATATGAACTTTATTGAACAAAAGAATGCATGCATTGTGTAACATGATGTCCTAGGTGTGTCATCTGATGAAGTTTGTAAAAGGTTAGTGCTGCATTTAGCTGTTTTTTGGTTATTTGTGATGCATGTGTTGGTCGGAAAATGGCTATGTTGCTGCTTTTTACGATGGACTCCTCTAACATAATCTAATGATTTGCTTTTCCTGTAAAACCTTTTTGAAATCGGACGACGTGGGTCGATTCAGGAGAGGTGTATCTATAAAACGAAAATATATATATATATATATATATATATATATATTTTTTTTTTATTATTACATTTTGTTATGCTAATGGCGATATGATTTTTCGCTGGATTTTGATCCCACTGACGGGATGAGACGCTGAAGAGGTTTTAATCTATAGTTTTAGCCAATTAGGCTTGGGTGGTATCCAGGTTTTCATATCTTCATACCGTTCTTCTACCATCGCGGGATTTATGTTATTACTGACAAAGCACACAAGGGGGTGCTAGAAATGCAAAAAAACAACATTGGGCTTACCAGAATGCTAACAACATTAGCACAAGTAATAGCAAAATCACATAGATAAATGCTAGCAGAATGCTAACGAGTGAAAATGAACATAAACTAAATGCAAAGACAAGCAAATCCAGCTCATAAAGTTATACAAGCATAGCTAGTAGCTACCGAATATCCTTTTTTTTGAGTGTGGAGATTTACAAGCAAAACTGAATGAGAGAAATTGTGCAAATGAACAAAGTTGTGATGTATGCTTTCATGAAGGAAGAGCAGCATCTGTACACAGAGGGGAGAAGAACAGAGGAGAAACAAAATGCTAGTAGGAAGCACATGGAAAAAATGGCAGCTGTACAGATAACTCATCCAGAGCTCTTTGACTTCTCAAAGAGATATCTGATAGCAAACTGTTAGTAGTGAATTGGACACAAGAGTAACTTCATCACCTCATATGCACTGCACAACAGACACTGGACTGACCAGCTCCTGTTTTCTCCTGTTGTGCTGTTACAAACAAGAGACTGGCTCAACTGTTCTGGGGAACTACGGTAAGCTTTATAATTTAAAATAATGTGACAGGGGAAATGAAGAACGCAAAGTGCTTTATTTTTTTTTTAACTAGGCAAGTCAGTTAAGAGCAAATTCTTATTTCCAATGACAACCTACCGGGGAACAGTGGGTTACCTGCTTTGTTCAGGGGCAGAATGACAGATTTTTACCTTGTCAGCTCAGGGATTCAATCCAGCAAACGTTCGGTTTCTTGGCCAACGCTCTAACCACTAGGCTACCTGCCGCCCCAAGTACCCCAGTATACTGTATATACGGTATAAGCCTAACATGTAACATTAAGAAGCATTTCAAATTAAGAAACTGAGGCATTGCCGTGGCTACTACATTTCATCCAACCATCTGCTATTACCTCACGGGAAGGCCCCTACACGGCAAAATTAGGCCACGCCATTGGACTAAAGTCACCGCTAAATATGCATCCCAGTCGCCTGGAAAATAAGTATATAATGAGCAGGTAGGTGGCCATGTTGGCTCAAGGCATGGTGACCACATAGTGTTTACACCTGCCCTGGCTCGTCATGCAGGCATGGGGTGAGAGGGAGTGGAGCAGGGCAAGAGCCATTAGTGGATCTGGAGAGGAGCCATTTTGGCTCTGTGTGGCTCAGTGGGGTTGTGCCACCTGTCAACATGCCAAAGCCCAACATAAAGTAACTCCAGATGAAGGGTCCCTCAGGCCCCCAGCACTTTAACACACTAATATCTTACACTGAGCTACGTGGGCTCTGGCTTTTGCGTGTAAGTGTGTGTGTGTGTGCTAGCTAAGTAAGATTTAGATGAGAGATGGCGGAAGAGAGAGAGAGAAAGTAACAGAGGGAAGAGTGGAAGCAAGAGCGTGTGTGTATAATTCTGTGAGTGTCTGGCTAGAGTACAATTTGTCTGATCTCTCTGTCTCTCTCGGATCCATCCCATAATTGCACATTTTGAGCTGCCATAGTAACAGGATAACAGTATTCCTAATTTCCTTTGCCCAGCATGCATTTTAACCATGCTGTAAGATGGAATATATCATCCACGGTAGGCCACTTGCTAGCTAGCCAATATGAATTACACCCTCTGTTCAGATCAATCAGCAGGGTGCTTATTCAATGAGGAAGTTACTCTGAAGTGAACCAGTAATACTCTCCCAAATGCCATCAATATCATTTGCCCTGTTATAATAACCCTGATTTCACATTCTGCATACAAAATCAATCAGGGGATGAATAAATGCATTTTTCGGATGATTTGTGATACTAATGCAATTTATTAGAGCTTGGTCTGGGCTACAAATGCTCCTTGTTTTGATTAATTAAACACAAACACACACACCATATTGTGTGTGTGTGCGTGCATACGCTTAAGTGCGTACATCTATGCATAATGTCAAGACTGAGTGTGTAGCGTGTGATGAGGGTTAAACTCCAGTGTTTAATGACCCACAGTTTGTCACTTCCTCCTCCTATGATAGACCAGGCAGGAATAATGACTGAGTCCCAGACACTGAGTGACTCCATTGTAATTAACCAACACTAGATTACATTACAACGCCTCGTTTCATGGCTGTCTATTGTTACCATTCTCCTTAGCTTAGTCGATGGAGCCAGCGTGATTGTTCATATTTCAGAACTAGTGCTTGGAATGCCAAGACTTATTGTGATGAATGCCAAGATGGCCAAAACATCAAGGATTCTTTACTTCTAAATAAAGGATTTATTTTAACTTGTAGAGTGAAAGCTGCACCTGTATTTCCTTCCAGTGTAAAGACATCCACAAACACATTCAATGTTAAATAGGAAGTACTTAGATGGAAGTTTTTTGGTAGGTTGTTGCGGCATTGGATAGGTAGCTGGGGAAGCTAAGTATAGCACACTGGGAACCAACGCAGCATCTGTTTATGAAGCCGGCGTTGCTTAGCAAACGAGCGTCATGCCAACCGGCAATCCGGTAGCATTCATGGCGCCGAGCTCCATGGCAACGCCTGGGTTCCCATGTGGCAGCAACGGTAACAAGAGCTCAAAAACAATCAGCGTTGCCATCTCCACACTGTGTTAAACTTCACACTCCACCCTAGCCGCAAATAAGGCTTTTACAAGGACCTATGTTCCTTCCTGACACTGATGGACTAACTCATAATTAGGTAACATTTGTTTCTTAGTCCACCAACCTGGAGAGACAAACACTGCACACAGAGAGACAAATCAACTCAACAGACTGTGGCTCAACACAAACTGTGGCTTTGGATCTGGTGCGGAGCCCAAAGGCTTTTAGACATGGAGCCAAAGAGCTAATGTAATCCCACAGGCTAAAATCAACTCACACCCAATCAATATTCAAATGCAGGATGGCTACTCTGTCTTCATATTCTTTCTTTCTGCTCTTCCTCCTCTTTCGCTCTCTTTTGTTCCCTCCCTCTTAGGCTAATCTCTCTTGCTCTTTTGTCACTTTGTCTGGCACTCTCTTTCCCTCTCTCTCTCTATCCATTTACCCATCCATCGATTGCTCTCCTATATCTCTTTCTCTCCTTGTCTGAATTAAGGTGTGCACCACTCAGGGTCAATCTGGTCTGTCTGTCTGTTGTTCCCCTAAGTTGTTGCGCTTTTGTCAACAAGTATCCACCCACAGGTGGATTCAATGTTCCAGAAGATGATCCTTCAATGCATTGAGATGGAATAACCTTCTCTTGCTCCAGCTCTTTTTCTCTTCCTCTAACTTTTGAACATTCTGGAATATTTGGCATGTCCCAGAATGCTTTGCTCCATAGGACCCCATTTAGGTATCAAAGAAATAAAAGATAAGATATTGAATTTGATCTTTACTGCTATAGCCCATAGAAAGACATTGAATAACACATTCATAAATGGCAAAAAATAGTCAAAAAATAAATCATAAGGAATAAGGTTTTGAAGTGTCTGTCCTATATCAAGGAGATATAAGAAAGCTCAGGAAATATATATATATTCTCCTTATTTTTGTTGGCACAAAACTACCTCCATACCTCCATTAATTTGTATGAGTTACCTTTAGACGAGTCCCGTGACACTTGTGGTGAACACTATCTTGTTCGTGAGAGTCTCCCCTTTCTACAGTGGGGTCATATTAGTTTGTAGCCCAAAACGGTTTGGACGCTACAGACTAAAGTTGGCACATCAACGTTACTGACTTCAAAAGAGTCCTTTTCGGATGCTCCAGACGTTTTCGTGAGAAGACTGTTTTTCGGGATGGTCTAAAAACAGCTCTGTAGCTCTGTCACTTTGCACCGCTGATGAGGAAGGGCGACATAAGAGGATGTTGTGGATTGAGACGCAACCCATGCAAAAAACAGATATATCTCTAGCTTAAAATTAAACTGACAGATTTTTACAGGGATTTTTGTATTACATTACTTAGATTGTCAGGTCAATACAATCCCCCCAAGCTGAGTGTCAATGCATATTATCATCTAAAACAATGTAACATACTAGTTAGTATTGTCCATGGACGCTTGGCTGCAGAACATCAGCAGAACCACTATCTGGGATTGTGCACCCATGGTCATTGTAATAACTGGATTATTTCATAGATGGAAGTCTGGCAGTCTGGCACCTATGAACATAACATCACATCTCTACGCAGCTCTGACGGCTTGGACTATTCCTCTTGCAATGGTTGACTACAGGGCCAGTCTAAGAGTGGTGTAAAAAGGGGAATAAATAATGAATGAAGAGACAGAGAGAGAGACAGACAAAGGTGGCCAGGGTATCAAAGACAGCAGGCGTCTGGAGCGATAGCAGTCAAAGAGAGGTCAGATCTATCCAGTAGATACCCATGTAGAATACCACCCACCCACACCCACACGCGCACACACACACACACACACACACACACACACACACACACACACACACACACACACACACACACACACACACACACACACACACACACACACGCACACACACACGCAGTAAGCACCAAGCACCTTCAGTCAGTGATATTAACCAGGGACAGCCCTATAAAGCCCTGTAGTGAGAGTGTGTTATTGAGAATGTGTGGGCTCTTCCATTTGTGCTCCGGAGTAATGACAGAGGTAATCTGAGCATACTAAAGCGGGGGAGACTCTGAGTCATAGGAACAGAGAGAGAGACCAGAAAAAGAGAGGAGAGGAAGGGAGCGGAAGAGAAAGAGAGACCAGAGTTTCTCAGAAGCCTATTTATGAAGTGAAATATTTCCTTCTTTTCAACAATGAGTGTTTAGCATCCATTTGCCACTGCCCTGCAGTCACAAATCACGAAGAAACGCCACAGGATATGGAGAAAATATAAATAGAGAGAGACAGAGGAAGAAAAAGAAAGGGATGGCAAGGAGAGAGCAAGAAGAGAGTGATGGAAAGAAAGATATGAGGGCTAACATGCTGACCACACTGCTCGTATTACATGCGCAAGCATTGCAAAAAAATAAGTAGCCAAGCGCTAAAATAGAACTTGGCTCTATTTTTTACGCTTGACACGCTGCAAGTCCCAGCCTCTCCCATCTCCTCATTGGTTTTTAGGAGCCTATACCCATGTGGGTGATTGAAAGTTGAACTGAGGTCCAGTCCAGTTGGTGGTGGTAACGCACCTTAAAGTTGGTTGCCAACCGCCATATAAAGTCCAAAGAAGAAGAAGAAGTCTGAAGGGGGAGAGATTACTAGAAACTAACTCGGTTTACCCTTTTATTTGTGGATAAATTGTCGGAGGAGAGGACCTTGTGCATTTCAGGTAAAATAACAACCCAATGTTTACATCCCAGGACAAATTAGCTAGCAACAGCAAGCTAGCTAGCTAAATGGACATGAATGTTTCATGCATTTTGACCTGTCCCCAAATTAATATAGAGTTCGTTTTGATATTTCAACCTGCGCGTCCTGATCGCGTCTGGTGTGGATGTACAAAAACGTGGACGCACGCGCCTGCCCGGTCTAGTCAGCATGTGAGAAGAACTGACAAGGGGAAAGAGAAGAGCTGACAGGGGGAAAGAGAAGAGCTGACAGGGGGAAAGAGAAGAGCTGACAGGGGGAAAGAGAAGAGCTGACAGGGGGAAAGAGAAGAGCTGACAGGGGGAAAGAGAAGAGCTGACAGGGGGAAAGAGAAGAGCTGACAGGGGGAAAGAGAAGAGCTGACGAGGAAAGAGAAGAGCTGACAGGGGGAAAGAGAAGAGCTGACAGGGGGAAAGAGAAGAGCTGACAGGGGGAAAGAGAAGAGCTGACGGGGGGAAAGAAGAGCTGACGAGGAAAGAGAAGAGCTGACAGGGGGAAAGAGAAGAACTGACGGGGGAAAAGAGAAGAATTAGAAAGAGGGAAGTTGGAGAATATGAGAGAACAGAAAGAGAGGAGGGGGGAAGGATCGAGGGAAAGAAAGATCAGAGTGGAAACAGGGGGTTTGTGTATATGTGTGTGTCTACAACTTCTATTTGGGAGAGCTGCTTACAGAAGCACAAATCTAATGACACTAAGAAACATGGCCGACCCACTGACATAACAAAGAAGGTCTCAGAGAAATATAAACAACCTAAGTCAGTTTTGGGGGGGATTTGTTGAATATTGATTTAGGAGAACGTTTTACTGCTTTGATGACAGAATGATTTATGTCATTACATTAGACTAGAATAATGCCCAGGTAACATTCTCATAACGTTATTAGAATGTTCGTTTGGTCAATGACCAGACTCTTTGGGCACTTGGACTTTAGCTAAGGGCAAACCCTTAGTCCTAACTATAAGGGACAGTCTAGGAATGTAAGCTAACACAGAAGTCATTGGGTTTAAGAGCTAAGTTAAGAGCTAAGAGCTAAGTTAAGGGATCAGTGACTAGACACTGCAAATGTGTATGTAAGTTTGGATGCACTGCAAGCTCAAGGCAGAAAGAGATGAGAGACAAGAAGAAAGAGAGAAAGAGAGAGAGAAGACGTGTCTAGACTTGACAGTTCATGCAGCTTTAGTATTTTGATCATAGAGTTCTGATCATGGAATTCATGCATCTACAGTGAGGGAAAAAAGTATTTGATCCCCTGCTGATTTTGTACGTTTGCCCACTGACAAAGAAATGATCAGTCTATAATTTTAATGGTAGGTTTATTTGAACAGTGAGAGACAGAATAACAACAAAAAAATCCAGAAAAACGCATGTCAAAAATGTTATAAATTGATTTGCATTTTAATGAGGGAAATAAGTATTTGACCCCCTCTCAATCAGAAAGATTTCTGGCTCCCAGGTGTCTTTTATACAGCTAACAAGCTGAAATTAGAAGCACACTCTTAAAGGGAGTGCTCCTAATCTCAGTTTGTCACCTGTATAACAGACACCTGTCCACAGAAGCAATCAATCAATCAGATTCCAAACTCTCCACCATGGCCAAGACCAAAGAGCTTTCCAAGGATGTCAGGGACAAGATTGTAGACCTACACAAGGCTGGAATGGACTACAAGATCATCGGCAAGCAGCTTGGTGAGAAGGTGACAACAGTTGGTGCGATTATTCGCAAATGGAAGAAACACAAAATAACTGTTAATCTCCTGGGGCTCCATGCAAGATCTCACCTCGTGGAGTTGCAATGATCATAAGAACGGTGAGGAATCAGCCCAGAACTACACGGGAGGATCTTGTCAATGATCTCAAGGCAGCTGGGACCATAGTCACCAAGAAAACAATTGGTAACACACTACGCCGTGAAGGACTGAAAACCTGCAGCGCCCGCAAGGTCCCCCTGCTCAAGAAAGCACATATACATGCCCGACTGAAGTTTGCCAATGAACATCTGAATGATTCAGAGGACAACTGGGTGAAAGTGTTGTGGTCAGATGAGACCAAAATGGAGCTCTTTGGCATCAACTCAACTCGCCGTGTTTGGAGGAGGAGGAATGCTGCCTATGACCCCAAGAACACCATCCCCACCGTCAAACATGGAGGTGGAAACATTATGCTTTGGGGGTGTTTTTCTGCTAAGGGGACAGGACAACTTCACCGTATCAAAGGTACGATGGACGGGGCCATGTACTGTCAAATCTTGGGTGAGAACCTCCTTCCCTCAGCCAGGGCATTGAAAATTGGTCGTGGATGGGTATTTCAGCATGACAATGACCCAAAACACACGGCCAAGGCAACAAAGGAGTGGCTCAAGAAGAAGCACATTAAGGTCCCGGAATGGCCTAGCCAGTCTCCAGACCTTAATCCCATAGAAAATCTGTGGAGGGAGCTGAAGGTTCAAGTTGCCAAACATCAGCCTCGAAACCTTAATGACTTGGAGAAGATCTGCAAAGAGGAGTGGGACAAAATCCCTCCTGAGATATGTGCAAACCTGGTGGCCAACTACAAGAAACGTCTGACCTCTGTGATTGCCAACAAGGGTTTTGCCACCAAGTACTAAGTCATGTTTTGCAGAGGGGTCAAATACTTATTTCCCTCATTAAAATGCAAATAATTTTATAACATTTTTGACATGTGTTTCTCTGGATTTTTTTGTTGTTATTCTGTCTCTCACTGTTCAAATAAACCTACTATTAAAATTATAGACTGATCATTTATTTGTCAGTGGGCAAACGTACAAAATCAGCTGGGGATCAAATACTTTTTTCCCTCACTGTACTGTACACCTACATTTAAGGTGTACATTTAAGGTGTACACCTACATTTAAGGTGTACATTTAAGGTGTGCACCTAGATACATCTACCTTGTCCACAGTGTGTCCGGATTCCCTTTTCCAACGCTATATTGAAATGCCAGTATGCATTCTATGAACATTGAAATAGGCAAAATATGATAATAACACAACAACAACTGATGGCAGTAGCTAACTAACTGTAGCTAACTAGCCAGCTAAAGTCTGTAGCTAGCCAGCAAGCTTGCAAGCAACGCTAAAAGGATTGCAAACGGGTTAGCATTATTTTTCTAAATATTAGCTAGCTGGCTAGCATTTATTTGGCCAGTAAACACGTTACTCACACGGTAGGAATGTATTTCCACCAGGTGCCTATAGGTCCCAAAACACACGATTTCTGGAGACTTGTGGGATGAGTGCTGATGACATCGCCCACTGTATGTGCTTTTGGTGGCCTGATTGCGCCCAGACTGAGGAGAAAACCCGTACACAATGCATCCCTGACCACCTCCTGAAGTGGTCAGACAGATCGGAACACAATCCCACCACATAGCCACTTTAGTGCATCTAGACCCGTCTTTTCAATGCGATCTTCGTATTCTGACAGCAGAAGTCGCAAGTGTAGACTCGACCAGAGAGAGATAGAGACAGGGAAGAGGGGGATGCGGGAATGAGAAAAAGAAGGCCCTGCAATATGGGAAAAAATGTGGGCATGACAGAGAGCGAGAGAGAGAGAAAAAGTGAGGAGGAAGACAGAAAGAGGCAAAGAGCCATGAGGTGAGCCCTGCACACGTACAGCTGGTGCTCATGCCTTCAGGGTGCCTGCACAGTCACAGCGGCATCTGGCACACCATCAGATACCCTGCCAATGTCTGCCAAACAAGCAGGCCAGAAAGAGAGAGCTAGAGAGAGAGAGAGAGAGAGAGAGAGCGCGAAAAAGGAAAGAAGCGGAAACTGAAAAAGGGAGACAGCAGAGAAGGAGAGATAGAGAGGAAGTGAGAATATTCAGCCTCTCTCCACCATACCCTGTCCTCCTTATTATATAGCCCTAATTAAGGATCAGTGATCTCATCTCAGTCTCTCTCTGTGAGAGCAGGGGAAGCAGGGCATGTTTGTGTGTGTGTGCATCTAAAGGTGTCTAAAAGTGTCATAGTATGTACTTTTAAAAGTGTGAGTGTGTATGCGTGTGCATTTGGGTGTGCGTGTGTGTGTGTGTGTGTGTGTGTGTGTGTGTGTGTGTGTGTGTGTGTGTGTGTGTGTGTGTGTGTGTCTCTAAAACAGTTGTTCCATCTTCACTTCCCCCTTACTACAGGGAAGGAAACCCTGTCTATTGCCAACCTCTCCATCTTGACCATCCTCTGTATCACACCACAACAGACCCTGTTATCTCCACCATCCTCCCTACCTCTACCATCCTCTGTATCACACCACAACAGACTCTGTTATCTCCACCATCCTCCCTACCTCTACCATCCTCTGTATCACACCACAACAGACCCTGTTATCTCCACCATCCTCCCTACCTCTACCATCCTCTGTATCACACCACAACAGACCCTGTTATCTCCACCATCCTCCCTACCTCTACCATCCTCTGTATCACACCACAACAGACCCTGTTATCTCCACCATCCTCCCTACCTCTACCATCCTCTGTATCACACCACAACAGACCCTGTTATCTCCACCATCCTCCCTACCTCTACCATCCTCTGTATCACACCACAACAGACCCTGTTATCTCCACCATCCTCCCTACCTCTACCATCCTCTGTATCACACCACAACAGACCCTGTTATCTCCACCATCATCCCTACCTCTACCATCCTCTGTATCACACCAGAACAGACCCTGTTATCTCCACCATCCTCCCTACCTCTACCATCCTCTGTATCACACCACAACAGACCCTGTTATCTCCACCATCCCTCCCTACCTCTACCATCCTCTGCATCACATCACAACAGACCCTGTTATCTCCACCATCCTCCCTACCTCTACCATCCTCTGTATCACACCACAACAGACCCTGTTATCTCCACCATCCTCCCTACCTCTACCATCCTCTGTATCACACCACAACACTCTGTTATCTCCACCATCCTCCCTACCTCTACCATCCTCTGTATCACACCACAACAGACTCTGTTATCTCCACCATCCTCCCTACCTCTACCATCCTCTGTATCACACCACAGACTCTGTTATCTCCACCATCCTCCCTACCTCTACCATCCTCTGTATCACACCACAACAGACCCTGTTACCTCCACCATCCTCCCTACCTCTACCATCCTCTGTATCACACCACAACAGACCCTGTTATCTCCACCATCATCCCTACCTCTACCATCCTCTGTATCACACCACAACATACCCTGTTATCTCCACCATCCTCTATACCTCCACCATCCTCTCTACCTCCAACCTCCTGTCATCTCCACCATCCTCTCTACCTCCACCCCCCTCTCTACCTCCACCCTCCTGTCATCTCCACCATCCTCTCTACCTCCACCATCCTCTCTACCTCCATCCTCTCTACCTCCACCATCCTCTCTACCTCCACCCCCCTCTCTACCTCCACCCTCCTGTCATCTCCACTATCCTCTCTACCTCCACCCCCCTGTCATCTCCACCATCCACTCTGCCTCCACCATCATCTGTATCGCACCACAACAGACCCTGTTACCTTCACCATCCTCTCTACCTCCACCCCCTCTCTACCTCCACCCTCCTGTCATCTCCACCATCCTCTCTACCTCCACCATCCTCTCTACCTCCACCATCCTGTCATCTCCACCATCCTCTCTACCTCCACCATCCTCTCTACCTCCACCCTCCTGTCATCTCCATCATCCTCTCTACCTCCACCCCCCTCTCTACCTCCACCCTCCTGTCATCTCCACTATCCTCTCTACCTCCACCCCCCTGTCATCTCCACCATCCACTCTGCCTCCACCATCCTCTCTGTCTCCACCATCCTCTGTATCGCACCACAACAGACCCTGTTACCTTCACCATCCTCTCTACCTCCACCCCCTCTCTACCTCCACCCTCCTGCCATCTCTACCATCCTCTCTACCTCGACCATCCTCTGTATCGCACCACAACTGAACCTGTTATCTCCACCATCCTCTCTACCTCCACATCCTCTACCTCCACCATCCTCTGTATCACACCACAACAGACCCTGTTATCTCCACCATCCTCTCTACCTCCACCATCCTCCCTACCTCCACCATCCTCTGTATCACACCACAACTGAACCTGTTATCTCCACCATCCTCTCTACCTCCACCCCCCTCTCTACCTCCACCCTCATGCCATCTCCACCATCCTCTCTACCTCCACCATCCTCTGTATCGCACCACAACTGAATCTCTTATCTCCACCATCCTCTCTACCTCCACCATCCTCCCTACCTCCACCATCCTCTGTATCACACCACAACTGTATCTGTTATCTCCACCATCTTCTCTACCTCCACCATCCTCCCTACCTCCACCATCCTCTGTATCACACCACAACTGAACCTGTTATCTCCACCATCCTCTCTACCTCCACCATCCTCCCTACCTCCACCATCCTCTGCATCACACCACAACAGACCCTGTCATCTCCCCCATCCTCTCTACCTCCACCATCCTCTGTATCTCCACCATCCTCTCTATATCTCCACCATCTTCTCTATGACACCACAACAGAGCATGAGCATCAAGAGTTGCCACTGAATCAGACTGAAAGAACAGACAGGCATCACATCAACCGGCTCCAAACCCAAGATGGCTGCTTATTAAGTTAATGACAGCAGCCAACATTTTAATTGAATTGTGCCGGCTCGACAATCACATTCGCCCCTCGCGCCTAGCCACTAGAGATGGCTACCATAGTAACAAAAGGGAAATGGCTCTATCAGTTTCTCAGACATCTGGGAAAGGAACAGAATACATCGGGGGTGCAAAGATGTACAGAACAGGTTGATCTATAGGGCTAGTGGGTACCTAGTCAGTTGCACAACTGAATGCAATCAACTGAAATGTGTCTTCCACATTTAACCCAACCTCTCTGAATCAGGTGCCCGGGGAGAAGTTGTTGTGGGAGTTAACTGCCTTGCTCAAGGGCAGAATAGCAGATTTTTCCACCTTGCCGGCTCGGGGATGTGAACAAGCAACTTTGCGGTTACTGTCCCAACGCTCTAACTGTTAGGCTACCTGCAGCCTAGTGTGACAGAGAAGAAATATGCTACTGTGCATATCGGACTAAGAGGATAATTAAGTGGGGTCTTCCTTCAAGAAAGTTGCCGATAGAAATATAATGAGTAGAGATGACAATATTTCTGATTCTACATGGCAGAGTACAATGTCTGTTCTACATGATGCATTTCTATCTGAACACTCAAAAGTTGCACCTTTCTGTATAAGTTGATAAGTGATAAGAATAGAATCTACATTTTTCCCGAAATGTGGTTATCTGTTATCAGAGGACATTGTTTTAAATTAAATCAGTTGTACCTTGCCACATTGCACACTATTACATCTAATATGACTAGCTAGCATTGTTGCCATGGCAGCATTGCAAAACACGACCTCTCTAAAGAAACAAACCTAAATGTATTAGATGATACAGAATAACAGCTGAAATGAATTCACTTTCCGTTTCTTCTTGACAAGTAACACGGACATCCTGTTTTTTTTCCTATGTTCTGTGGTAGAGTGTGTAGCAGGCCATTGTGTTGCTGGAAGTCTTTGTTACTAGTCTTTCTGCTCTTGAATTGAAGCTTGAGAGAGCTAGCATGTTCATATAGGAGTATTTGAAGGTAGAGAAGGGAGAGAGACTGTTATAGTGAGAGAGCTAGAGAGAGAGAGAGAGAGCTAGAGAGAGAGAGAGAGGGCCCTAATAGGAGCCTGGTGTTGTGAGAGGAGAGTGGTCCTGGTTGAATAGTGTAATAGGAGCCTGGTGTTGTGAGAGGAGAGTGGTCCTGGTTGAATAGTGTAATAGGAGCCTGGTGTTGTGAGAGGAGAGTGGTCCTGGTTGAATAGTGTAATAGGAGCCTGGTGTTGTGAGAGGAGAGTGGTCCTGGTTGAATAGTGTAATAGGAGCCTGGTGTTGTGAGAGGAGAGTGGTCCTGGTTGAATAGTGTAATAGGAGCCTGGTGTTGTGAGAGGAGAGTGGTCCTGGTTGAATAGTGTAATAGGAGCCTGGTGTTGTGAGAGGAGAGTGGTCCTGGTTGAATAGTGTAATAGGGCCTGGTGTTGTGAGAGGAGAGTGGTCCTGGTTGAATAGTGTAATAGGGCCTGGTGTTGTGAGAGGAGAGTGGTCCTGGTTGAATAGTGTAATAGGAGCCTGGTGTTGTGAGAGGAGAGTGGTCCTGGTTGAATCGTGTAATAGGGCCTGGTGTTGTGAGAGGAGAGTGGTCCTGGTTGAATAGTGTAATAGGAGCCTGGTATTGTGAGAGGAGAGTGGTCCTGGTTGAATAGTGTAATAGGGCCTGGTGTTGTGAGAGGAGAGTGGTCCTGGTTGAATAGTGTAATAGGGCCTGGTGTTGTGAGAGGAGAGTGGTCCTGGTTGAATAGTGTAATAGGAGCCTGGTGTTGTGAGAGGAGAGTGGTCCTGGTTGAATAGTGTAATAGGGCCTGGTGTTGTGAGAGGAGAGTGGTCCTGGTTGAATAGTGTAATAGGGCCTGGTGTTGTGAGAGGAGACTGGTCCTGGTTGAATAGTGTAATAGGAACCTAGTTTATCTAGTTATCTAGTTTATTTAGTTCTATGTTGTTTTGGTTCTAGTTTCTTTTTTCTATGTTGGGATTTTTGTATGATCCCCAATTAGAGGCAGCTGGTCATCGTTGTCTCTAATTGGGGATCATATTTAAGTAGTTGTTTTTCCGACCTGTGTTTGTGGGAGATTATTTTGAGTTAGTGCATGTTGTACCTCTTCTGTCACGGTTTGTGTTTTGTTTGTAGTTTATTGTTTGTTTTGCAAAGTTTCACATTAAAATAAAAGATGTGGAACGAAACCCACGTTGCGCTTTGGTCTCCTTCCTACGACGAATGTGACACAGGTCTATCTCTCTCTCTATCTACAGTCTGGTCTATCTCTCTCTCTATCTACAGTCTGGTCTATCTCTCTCTCTCTCTATCTACAGTCTGGTCTATCTCTCTCTCTCTCTCTATCTACAGTCTGGTCTATCGCTCTCTCTCTCTATCTACAGTCTGGTCTATCTCTCTCTCTCTCTATCTACAGTCTGGTCTATCTCTCTCTCTCTCTCTATCTACAGTCTGGTCCATCTCTCTCTACAGTCAGGTCCATCTCTCTCTCTCTCTACAGTCAGGTCCATATCTCTCTCTATCTACAGTCTCTCTCTCTATCTACAGTCTGGTCTATCTCTCTCTCTATCTACAGTCTGGTCTCTCTCTCTATCTACAGTCTGGTCCATCTCTCTCTATCTACAGTCTGGTCCATCTCTCTCTACAGTCTGGTCCATCTCTCTCTCTCTATCTACAGTCTGGTCCATCTCTCTCTACAGTCAGGTCCATCTCTCTCTCTCTCTACAGTCAGGTCCATATCTCTCTCTATCTACAGTCTCTCTCTCTATCTACAGTCTGGTCTCTCTCTCTCTCTCTATCTACAGTCTGGTCTCTCTCTCTCTCTCTATCTACAGTCTGGTCCATCTCTCTCTCTCTATCTACAGTCTGGTCCATCTCTCTCTCTCTCTATCTACAGTCTGGTCCATCTCTCTCTCTCTATCTACAGTCTGGTCTATCTCTCTCTCTATCTACAGTCTGGTCTATCTCTCTCTCTATCTACAGTCTGGTCTCTCTCTCTCTATCTACAGTCTGGCCACTCTCTCTCTCTCTATCTACAGTCTGGTCCTCTCTCTCTCTCTCTCTACAGTCTGGTCTATCTCTCTCTCTACAGTCTGGTCTATCTCTCTCTCTACAGTCTGGTCTATCTCTCTCTCTACAGTCTGGTCTATCTCTCTCTCTACAGTCTGGTCTATCTCTCTCTCTACAGTCTGGTCTATCTCTCTCTCTACAGTCTGGTCTATCTCTCTCTCTACAGTCTGGTCTATCTCTCTCTCTACAGTCTGGTCTATCTCTCTCTCTACAGTCTGGTCTATCTCTCTCTCTACAGTCTGGTCTATCTCTCTCTCTACAGTCTGGTCTATCTCTCTCTCTACAGTCTGGTCTATCTCTCTCTCTACAGTCTGGTCTATCTCTCTCTCTACAGTCTGGTCTATCTCTCTCTCTACAGTCTGGTCTATCTCTCTCTCTACAGTCTGGTCTATCTCTCTATCTACAGTCAGGTCTATCTCTCTCTCTACAGTCAGGTCTATCTCTCTCTCTACAGTCAGGTCTATCTCTCTGTTGATCACTATAAGCAGATTCAGTTCCGCCTCATTACCCTGAGGGCCACAGGCAGGTCAGTCTGCTCATTAAGCCTCCATGTTAACACTCCACTGGCTGTTGTTCATTGCCCAACCTGCCCCTCGAAACTTGCCAGGAACATCATTATAAATAAGAATTTGTTCTTAACCGACTCACTTGCTTAAATAGAGGTTAAAAAAATGTAATCAGCTGCATGTGTTTATTAATAATGTCTTCTCGTCAAAGTACCTTCAGCCATCCCCCCTTTCTCTCCCTCCATCCCCCTCTCCTTTTCTCCAACCATCTCTCCCATCCTCCATCCCTCTCTTTCTCCATTCCTCTCTTCTTCTTCCACACATCAGTCTCCCCCTTCTCTCCCCTTCCCTCCCTCAATCCACACGTCCAGCGAAGAGTTAAACATTCAGAACTGAACAGCCTCTGTAACGCGTGCAGGTGAAACCTGACATGGTGTCAGAGCTCAGAACAAATGTTGCATTACATCTCTATCTATCTCCATCTATCTACCCAATTACCTAATCTATCAGCAGTGTGTGTGTGTGTGTGTGTGTGTGTGTCTAACAGTGTGTGTCAGCATTGTATTTTTATCACAATGATAAACAAAGGAAACAACTATCTCGTTAAAACCTGACTGCAATTATTGTGATGTAAGAAAAACAAAGGAGCTGATGACTGACAGGGTAATTAACACCCGCTACCACGGCAACCCACAGACTTAATTGGATTCTGGCCCAAGCCAGATCGATCCTGATTGATCGAGAGACACAATGCCTGGGGACTTTAATTGACTTTACTCAAGTGGTGGTAGGAGAAAGATATCTGGATGGGGATAGGTATTATACAGAGGGCATAAGGACACAGCGAGGACAACTTTGAGTCTGACATTGTCTAGTCATAAAGGAAAAGATGACAGTATGATATTTGTTAACCACAAATGGGATTTGACCCTCTTTCGCCCTAACCCTATCACTAACCTAATTCAACAACAAATAGCTTACATTCTTGGTCATCAATTCCGATATCATCAATTTGCCTTTTCTAACATGGTGTGTGTGTGTGTGTGTGTGTGTGTGTGTGTGTGTGTGTGTGTGTGTGTGTGAACTGATATGAACTGGTACTCACCTTGAGAGCACGAGAACGGTTGGCCAGGAGATTCTCGATGTTCCCCGCTGCATTAGCCACCAGCTGGCTGGCATCGTTGGACCCCACACTGAAGTACTTCCTGTGGCTCTGGAAGATCTGCACCAATCAGGAGACAGAGGGTCAAAGGTGACAGTGAAGCAATCAAGAGAGAGAATCAAGGGTCAAAGGTGACACTGGACCAACCAGGAGAGAGAGATACTTTGATAAAATATTGACATTGTGTATCTGAGAATTGTACCTATGAGGATAGTCACAAAAAATGTACTTGATTACCTTTATTTGCAGAGACAATGAACACAATAATCCAAATGTATGTAAATGTGTCAGATGTGTCAAATGTGTCAAATCATGACGTCACCGCTGTGTGTACAATGCCAGTGTAAATCAAGCAACATTATGCAACATTGGAGCACAATGGCAAACACCACTTACTGAATGAGGAATAAAACAATAAAACATCTGAAATGCCAAACAGCCAATTATTTAGCAGCCGGAGGGGCTTTCTAGGTCCGACATTAAAACCACAGGCCTGTAGTGTGTGAGTGTATGTGCATGTGCGTGTATGTGTCTAAGTCTGTGTATCGAAGTGTGTGTTTACTTAGCTAACCTCTGCGGGGCTGTGCTATGTGTTTCTGCTTGTCCATGAGTAATGATACTGATGGTTATTCTCCACATGCTCTTTCTGCTTACAAGCAAATACAATCCCCTCCCCTGTGTGGTAAACAAAGCAGCCATGCTGCCAGAGGTCTCAATGAAGGAAACCTACATGTATTCTATTGCAACAGGACAAAGGAATGGTACAGTTGACCATTGATATTGTACCACTCTCTATCTATATATAGGCTATAGGGTCCAGATTAGGTCATATAGTCTATCTATTTTCCCTCACCCCATGAGCATCAAATGATGCCTGCGACAGGCATGTTCTCTTTCTTTTAAATGTCTGTGATGGCAGCCCTGACAAGAGGCAGCCCTGATATGGTGTCTGTTATGGGTATTGTCCTGAGAATACTGTGTTGCTCAAGGGAAATCATGCCTGTGTGTTGTCCCTGGGACATGTGTGTGTGTCTGAAAAATGTAATCCAAAAGGAATCTGAAGTACATTGACAATTACTGTGATGATTATTGTGCATTTCATATATCTTAATTATTTTTTAAAAAAAATTCTAGTTATACATTGTTATTGATTATTGCATTGTTGGGCTATAGGTTTGCAAGAAATACATTTTCACTGTACTTGAGCATGTGACACTTAAACTAGACATAATTACAGCGGCTCCATATCAGGCCTGGCTAGGCAAGAGGAGGAGAGGTGTCATAGGGTTATAGCAATCAACACAAGGGATGTGTCCCAAAAGGCACCCTATTCCCCATATAGTGCACTACTTATGACCAGAGCCCCCTATATAGGGAATAGGGTGCCATTTGGGATGCAGACAGAGTAACAGCTCCTCCTAACTGTCCATATCATGTAAGCTTGTTAGGGAAGTGGATAGGGATGTGGTGTTTGGAGTTGACACTGATAGTCCTTGAGTGTGGACATTCCCCTAGCAGAATACTGTAAACAGATGTCCCACACATCACTAATGAGATGGCACTTTGTAAAGTCCAGATCTGTTGTGACAACCGTCATTGTATTGGATGTGACACACATCAAACAGGAGAGGTCAGAAGTATGTGTGCGCATGTGTGTGTGCACATGTGTGTGCCCGTGTGTGTGGGTGTGTGTATATTGATTGTTGAATGGTGGGTCAGAAATCCAGAGTTGTGGATGTGTGACTATGGGGTTGCAAGCATCCTGTGCGTTTGAGAGGAGTGTGATGGTGTGGTATATACACGTTTGTGCACGTCTGTGTTCCTATGTTTACAAGGTGTTCCTGTGTGTCCCACCTGTATAAGGTTCTCCACTCCGCTGGCTGTGTCCGTCAGTGTGACCAACTCCTGCTGCATCTGCTCCACCCATTCCTTTATCCTGAGGAAACAATGAAAGCACCAATCAAAATCATTCAAATGAATTTACTTCCTGTAACTCATCGAATCTGATGCTCAAATTGTTTTACTTATCATCCAATCACATCGATATCTCTAAACTGCTTTTATCAGGATCATATTAAATTGGCACCAAGCAAAAGACGATGGACTGAAACAGGGAGGGAATTACTGAACTGTTCAGTAAGAAACGTTGTTGTTTTTCTGTTGCGAATCATTTTGCTTCAGTGTGCACTAATAAATAAGACCCTGAAGGTGCAGAATGATCCGATAGAAATACATGTCTGTCAAATAGAATAAGGAATCAAGTTAGCTCTATGTTACATTTCTATCTGCAATGCTGTGAATGTTCCGCCTCACTGCATAAATTGTCTTGACTTACTTCGATTCGCCAATCACCTTGCATAGATACCACATGACGACACATTAACAGAGCAGTTGAGTCAGGCAGTAACAGTACTGCTGACTAGAGGTCGACCGATTAATCGGAATGGCCGATTAATTAGGGCCGATTTCAAGTTTTCCTAACAATCGGAAATCGGTATTTTTGGACATCAATTTGGCCATTTTTTTTTTTTTACACCTTTATTTAACTAGGCAAGTCAGTTAAGAACACATTCTTATTTTCAATGACGGCCTAGGAACGGTGGGTTAACTGCCTTGTTCAGGGGCAGAACAAAAGCTTTTTACCTTGTCAGCTCAGGGATTCAATCTTGCAACCTTACGGTTAACTAGTCCAACGTTCTAACCACCTGCTTTACATTGCACTCCACAAGGAGCCTGCCTGTTACGCGAATGCAGTAAGAAGCCAAGGTAAGTTGCTAGCTAGCATTAAACTTATCTTATAAAAAACAATCAATCAATCATAATCACTAGTTAACTACACATGGTTGATGATATTACTAGTTTATCTAGCCTGTCCTGCGTTGCATATAATCACTTAGGTACACTTGCTCCAACGTGTACCTAACCATAAACATCAATGCCTTTCTTAAAACAATACACAAGTATAGATTTTTAAACCTGCATATTTAGTTAATATTGCCAGCTAACATGAATTTATTTTAACAAGGGAAAATGTGTCACCTCTGCAACAGAGACAGGGTATATGCAGCAGTTTGGGCCGCCTGGCTCGTTGCGAACTGTGTGAAGACTATTTCTTCCTAACAAAGACAGCCAACTTCGCCAAATGGGGATGATTTAACAAAAGCGCATTTGCGAAAAAAGCACAATCGTTGCACGAATGTACCTAACCATAAACATCAATGCCTTTCTTAAAATCAATACACAGCAGTATATATTTTTAAACCTGCATATTTAGATAAAAGAAATCCAGGTTAGCAGGCAATATTAACCAGGTGAAATTGTCACTTCTCTTGCGTTCATTGCACGCAGAGTCAGGGTATATGCAACAGTTTGGGCCGCCTGGCTCATTGCGAACTAATTTGCCAGAATTTTACGTAATTATGACATAACATTGAAGGTTGTGTAATGTAACTGGAATATTTAGATTTATGGATGCCACCCGTTAGATAAAATACGGAACGGTTCCGTATTTCACTGAAAAAATAAACGTGATAGTTTCCGGATTCGACCATATTAATGACCTAAGGCTCGTATTTCTGTGTGTTATTATGTTATAATTAAGTCTATGATTTGATAGAGCAGTCTGACTGAGCGATGGTAGACACCAGCAGGCTCGTAAGCTTTCATTCAAACAGCACTTTCGTGCGTTTTGCCAGCAGCTCTTCGCAATGCATTGCACTGTTTATGACTTCAAGCCTATCAACTCCCGAGATTAGGCTGGTGTAACCGATGTGAAATGGTTAGCTAGTTAGCGGGGTGCGCGCTAATAGCGTTTCAAACGTCACTTGCTCTGCATGGGTAACGCTGTTTCGAGGGTGGCTGTCGATGTGTTCCTGGTTCGAGCCCAGGTAGGAGCGAGGAGAGGGACGGAAGCTATACTGTTACACTGGCAATACTAAAGTGCCTATAAGACATCCAATAGTCAAAGGTATATGAAATACAAATCGTATAGAGAGAAATAGTCCTAATAACTACAACCTAAAACTTCTTACCTGGGAATATTGAAGACTCATGTTAAAAAGGAACCACCAGCTTTCATATGTTCTCATGTTCTCACCAAGGAACTTAAACGTTAGCTTTCTTACATGGCACATATTGCACTTTTACTTTCTTCTCCAACACTTTGTTTTTGCATTATTTAAACCAAATTGAACATGTTTCATTATTTATTTGAGGCTAAATTGATTTTATTGATGTATTATATTAAGTTAAAATAAGTGTTCATTCAGTATTGTTGTAAGTGTCATTATTACAAATAAAAAAAAGAAACATTTTTGTCTGATTAATCGGTATCGGCATTTTTGGTCCTCCAATAATCGGTATCGGCATTGAAAAATCATAATCGGTCGACCTCTACTGCTGACGATCACGTTATGCAAAACAAACCTTGCCATGTAGGCTAATATATTCAGCGGTCTATAAAACAGTCATGTTTACCACGAGTATATGTGTTTTGAATCCCCATTAACTGTGCATTAGAGTAGATATAGATATAGAGAGAGTAGATTATATATTCATGGTTGTCAGTGGGTAACAAGGACAGGGGTGAGAATAGTAGGTAATGTATACAGGGATAGTAGAGGGAGAAATTAGTAACAGCACGACTCCATTCTATCATAATGCTTTATCTTGATTGTGTTAATGAGATACAAATAAACTTACTGTATCCTATACAGAAACTGAACAATAGTTAATTGGCTCAATAAACTGTCTGTACCCTATACAGAAACTGAACAATAGTTAACTGGCTCAATAAACTGTCTGTACCCTATACAGAAACTGAACAATAGTTAACTGGCTCAATAAACTGTCTGTACCCTATACAGAAACTGAACAATAGTTAACTGGCTCAATAAACTGTCTGTACCCTATACAGAAACTGAACAATAGTTAACTGGCTCAATAAACTGTCTGTACCCTATACAGAAACTGAACAATAGTTAACTGGCTCAATAAACTGTCTGTACCCTATACAGAAACTGAACAATAGTTAACTGGCTCAATAAACTGTCTATACCCTATACAGAAACTGAACAATAGTTAATTGGCTCAACGATGTATACAGTATGGATTAAGTAAACACTGAAAGTGTGTCAAGTTCACAGTGAGTGGTTCCTTCATTGTTCTGAAGAGAATAGGTCCATATGAAACCATAAGACCAAAATGTGTTATAAACAAATGGATTGACACACATTGAATAACCAGTATAGCTGCCATTTTGAACACATTTTTGTCCTCTGTTGAAAACGTTTTGCTACAGCGTGCCCTATTGAACACGAATCGGGTCACATACAATAGCGATGAAATCTACGCAAGGTTGACGTGGGGATTGTGGACTGCATTGGTTCATTCATTACACTAGCAGTAGGGAATAGTCTAGATGTGGGTGAATGGTCCATCCACAGGTAAACACAGTGATTGAGTGTGCACATTTCCAAACAGCAGGTAGCGGTGTGTCTTAATCTACTTCAAACACCTAAATGCAGACCCAGAGGAGACATGGGGTGTGTCCAAAATGGCACCCTATTCCCTATATAGTGCACTACTTTAGACCAGAGCCCTATGGGAGCCTTATGGGCCCTGGTCAAACCTAGTGCAATATATAGAGTATAGGGTGCCATTTGGGACTCATCCCTGATTTGAAGGACACCACAGCAGTACATGAACCCTCAACATAGTTAGGGGAGGAAGTATGAATCCATATCCACGAACTCACCAACTGTCAAACACCTAGATGAATCTTATTACTTGACAAGTGAGATGTGGTACAGGCTCATCTTCTAGGGAGAAACACACACACACACACACACACACACACACACACACACACACACACACACACACACACACACACACACACACACACACACACACACACACACACATACACACACACACACGTGAATAAAAACACGCAGGCAGGCACGCACCTTGCCCCCCCCCCCCCCCCACCTCCCAACACACACAAACGTGTTAAAAATCCTTGTCAATAACCATTAAAAATGCAGGACTGGGAGTCATAAGGGAAATTAACAATTTTCTCCCAGGAGTGTTTTAACCCATTCCACTATACAGAAGTGCATTAGCCCTTGACTTTGGATACGTGTTATGTTATCCTATCTAATAACCCACACTGCAATGTGACTGGGGCTCGTGCTGTAAAACATACAGAAGCAGTCAAATGTTTGGACACACCTACTCATTCAAGGGTTTTTCTTTATTTTTACTATTTTCTACATTGTAAAATAACAGTGAAGACATCAAAACAATGAAATAACACATATAGAATCATTTTGTAACCAAAAAAGTGTAAAACAAATCTAAATATATTTTATAATTGATATTCTTCAAAGTAGCCACCCTTTGCCTTGATGACAGCTTTGTACACTCTTGGCATTCTCTCAACCAGCTTCATGAGGTAGTCACCTGGAACGCATGTTAATTAACAGGTAGGCCTTGTTAAAAGTTAATTTGTGGAATTTCTTTCCTCTTTTAAATTTGTTTGAGCCAATCAGTTGTGTTGTGACAAGGTGTTATTTAATAGTTTTGATGTCTTCACTATTATTCTACAATGTAGAAAATAGTAAAAATAAAGAAAAACCCTGGAATGAGTAGCTGTGTCCAGACTTTTGACTGGTACTGTATATATAGCTCAGAGAAGCAGCTGTCTGGGGGGGCTTGGAGGCAAGACTGGAGTACTATCAGCACATTTCTGATCACACACACACACACACACACACACACACACACACACACACACACACACACTCATTCACACTCATTCACACTCATTCACACTCACACACATGCTCATACAAACACACACAACTTTCATCCTAACCCCTCCATGAAGATATCAGTGCATGATATACCCTTGAGCCAGCACCACTGAGCCAGCACCGCTGAAGCCAGCACCACTGAGCCAGCACTACTGACACACCGCTGCTCTCATAGCCCTTAGCTCACAGCAGGAATAGATTCTAGGAAGCACAGTAAGGTAGTAGCCTGTAGAGTCAGCTTTTGTCTGCTATGTCCAACAGAGTGCTCCCTAGAAATGTGTCCCTTGGTCCTATCCAACAGAGTGCTCCCTAGAAATGTGTCCCTTGGTCCTATCCAACAGGCTATGCAGATGCAACAGGTGCCCTCAGCAATGAGGTCCTCTGTTAAAATGTAAATGTGTTGCCGCTGCACTTAGAATAGGTGTGCATTTGGACAGGAGATGCAGAGAGAAACAGCTCACATGTAGAACGCAGCATTTATAAAATAATGAATAGACTTCATATTCTCTATGATGAGGCTCTACGACTGAACATATGGGCTGACTATTTGGAATCCTTCCCTGAATACTGACCTTATGTTCTAGCTTTTATGCCGTATTCCCTAAGGTAACCAACAACAGGTGGAAGAGCTTAGTAAATCTGGCCAAAAGCCAACTCTGCTCCGCGATTAAACGATGATTAGTTCTTACAGTATCCAATACCGTATAATAACTACAGACAGACGGTACAGCCTATAGCCAATTTGTTCTGTGTGTGTGTGTGTGTGTGTGTGTGTGTTCAGCCCCATAACTTGTTTGAAACAGGAGAGGCAGCCGGTAATGAGGAGAGCGGAGCAACAATAAACCTTGTCCCATGGAGGGGACCGTTTCTGAGTAAAGATAATGTAACTGTCCTGTAGCCTCTGGCAGCTATGGAGGACCCGTTTCTGAGTAAAGATAATGTAACTGTCCTGTAGCCTCTGGCAGCTATGGAGGACCCGTTTCTGAGTAAAGATAATGTAACTGTCCTGTAGCCTCTGGCAGCTATGGAGGACCCGTTTCTGAGTAAAGATAATGTAACTGTCCTGTAGCCTCTGGCAGCTATGGAGAACCCGTTTCTGAGTAAAGATAATGTAACTGTCCTGTAGCCTCTGGCAGCTATGGAGGACCCGTTTCTGAGTAAAGATAATGTAACTGTCCTGTAGCCTCTGGCAGCTATGGAGAACCCGTTTCTGAGTAAAGATAATGTAACTGTCCTGTAGCCTCTGGCAGCTATGGAGGACCCAGAGGTCAGAGTGTTGGTTAAAGAATGACACCACATTACTATTGGTACACAGTGAACTAACACCTGTGATAAAAGCATTGTGAAAAAGCTTGCTTCATCTAAAGTCAAGGACAAGAAAAGCATTATTATTTATGTCTCTAAACAAATGAGGGTTCTTGTATTGTTTAAAAAGACGAGCTCTACCTCAACACATAATGTAAAAAGTGCGATGTTACCACAAAGGAGGAAAAGCAATGCTTTTCTCTCAAAGACAAACCATGAAGTAATGTCTAAAAATGAGGTTTCAACACTTAAAGAGCTCAACAAAGCCCTCTGAGAGGATGGAAACTTGGAGCGGGTCATGGAAAAATGAGATAACATCGCCCTACCCCTTCCCCCTCTCATCCCTCCCTCTCACTCTCCCTAGCGAAGGGGAAACGGAGGAAGGGGGTGTGGGCTTTGAGGCGGGAAAACCCAAAATGGCTGGTGAGCCAGAGAGAGAGAGAGAGCCAAGCAATACAGCCAGTTGCACACTCCGGGGCTGGGTCTGAGACTGAGTGGAGCCTTGTGAAACTCAGCCAAGTGTAAAGAGAGAGACCCATAACCCCCTAGAGCCTTTTCTCTCGCTGTCTTGCTGCTTGTGTTCTTAACATCCCCCACTTACACAACAGACTGTCCACATTTGGAAAACGGCGGCAGTTTTTCATTTTCTCTTTCTTGCCATCCTCCTCTTGCACAATGTAATGTTTGGGTTTGTTTTGCTCTGTGGAGAGAGCAGAGGGCAGATCACCACGGGTACACTGCCGGATGTGCGCCCGAGGAGAGAGAGGACTGGTTTTTATTTTGGATGAATAAATAATGTGATATGCAGAGGGAGAGCCTCCACTTTAAAAGAAATGACATGGACCTCCCACAAGGTTTCTTGCCGAGACATTTCAATTTAAATGCGTGTCTGTGAATTCCAAACAGAGAGGTGGTGATTTTTTTATATGACTACATGGGAATAGATGCGGACAGGACAGATGATCACTACTGAATCAGTTAAGACGAGTTGTCCTGCTTCGTGCAGTATGGCATTCAGTTATTTTGTCAAAGACATATGATAACTTTAGTGTTTTTATTCATTTTCACAAAATCAGTAAGCCATCCAAATACACCCCACCACATACAGGTGATTAGACAAAGATATTTAAATTGTTCAGAGAATTCATTGGAGAGTTCCCCACTACTGTCAATGAGGATCTTTTGGTTCATCTTTTGATTCAATCTTTCAATTGGATCTTAGCCTCACAGAATTAGCCTCTCATATATTTAACCTATTAACCTTGTACAGTAGCTGGTGATTAGACAAATATTTTTCTCTCTCTGTAACAGAAGAAGCCTCCCCAGACCAGCTGTCACCTGTGTGTATTGGAAACCATTGAAACCAGAGCACAGGGGCCTTCAGAGGACATAATGGGGTTCAAAGGTGAAGGGGTAAGGTGCCCCTCTTAGCCTAGTCTGTGTGTGTATGTGTGTGCGCGCGTGTGTGTGTGTGGAGTTGAAAGGGTCTGTATTATGTACAGTAACTCATCAACTGAAGTGCTATATCGGGGGTGTGATCAAGCATAAAATAGGACACATTTTTCCCTGAGTGTTCCCCGAGAGTTCCCCGAGAGTTTCCCGAGTGTTCCCCGAGCGTTCCCTGAGTGATCCCCAAGTGATCCCCGAGTGATCCCTGAATGTTAGAGTAGGATCTGACCTCAAGTTCCCTAGAAACATAGTATTTAACAGTACTATCCCCAATCAGGTCACCTCTCTCAAAGACTTGGAAACAACACCATATGTTACAGTACAGCACTAAGAGTAACGAACAATAAAAAAAAATATATATATATATACTGTATACAGTATATATCATTATTATCACTTAGATGCAGTGAAATGTGTTGTTTTACAGGGTCAGCCATAGTAGTACGGCGCCCCTGGAGCCAATTAGAGTTAAGTGCCTTGCTCAAGGGCCATAGTGAACAAGTTGCCCAAGAATAACGTTTTTAACCAATAACCACGCACAACACAGAGCGGAGCGTCCAATCCCAGAGCCCGTTACAGAAGAGTGGGAAGCCCAGAATAGCTTGTCTGACTCAGAGTGAGAGCATCATTGACTGACCTCTGGCTGGATTAGCCCTCGGGTTACTTTAGACTACTGAGGCCATTTCTGTTCTCTCCTCTCCCTTTCACCCAGCTTCTTTTTCAAAATGATGCAGCCATTTCATCCGGCTTTATGCAGCCTACTGGCAGGCACGCCTCCGCAAGAATACAAACCAGAAGGGTCATTGAACCATTGTTCTACACTCTTAGAAAGAAAAGTGCTATCTAGAACCTTTAATGGTTCTTCGGCTGTCCCAGAGAGTTCTACATGGAACCCAAAAGGGATATACCTTGAGCCAAAAAGGGTTCTACATAGAACCAAAATGGGTTCTCCTATGGGGACAGTCGAAGAACCCTTTTAGAACCCTTTTTTCTAAGTGTGTATATGTTTAACATTCCATTTGTACTGCTACAGTGGTAAATCAAAAAATAAAAGCATATTCCAAAAGAAACAAACACCCCCAACTCTGTCATGGCTTAAACTATTTTTTTCCCATGTGGCTGCACTTGACAGTCCCATATTTCAACCCCTTTTCAGGTGTCTCAACTTTTCTTCCTACCTTGCTGACAAAAAGGTCATTTTATCAGCAAGATGCATTAATGAATTCAGGCTATAAGAGTGTAGACCCAATGACAATCTCCAAATGTCTTCACACTTTTTGATGTTTTGTAACAGATGTCTCTTTCCATTGATCAATGGCGCCAGTGCACTATTTGGATGCTAGTTTTGTTGTGGAGTGGACCAACATGCGCAGGTAGCCTACCTTTTCAAGTGATTTGTTTGACAATAAGACTGGTCGTGTTCATACCAAAGGTAAAAGGTGATACATTTATTACCGTTAAATGACATGTCTTTACTATAGGGCCCATCAATTTGTTTTTAATAAATAAATGAAAAAAGAATGGAGACCATCCAAAATAGCAGTTAATAATCGTACTCTGATACACACTTCAGTTAGTGTTACAATGCCCTAATGTATCATAAGGCCTTATAAATGAACTTATGAGGCAATTTGTGTGTGCCTAATAGAATGTGTTAGCTCCATGCTAAGTATGCTAGGCTACTGTAAATATGTTTTGATTAGAAAACTTTAATTTTATTTATCTTAGTTGTAAAGGCATTGTACAATATGCTAACTAGCAGACATCGCTGGGTTCAGCTAGAGCTGGCAAGCAGGCAGCAAAGATGGGAGTTTTCCACCACTGGGCCAATCTTTCTCACAAAAAAGATCCCTGAGAGATTTTTCTGGAAAATCTCCCTTGAAGGATTCCTCTGAACTTAAAATGACTTCCTTCACCTATACCAATAAAGTATTTTTTTCCAACCCTCTCTCTCTCTTTTCTAAAACGTATTCTCCACAGCCACCGTATGCCCTCCACATAGGCCTATCCATTAGCACTTTCTCTCCATGTTTTCTTTTCCATCTGCTCTTCTTTCCTCTGCTTCATTGCTCTGATCTGAATGAACTGACCAGGTGAAATCCAGCCTGATGATGAGCTTCCACCACATGGTTTCCACCTGTAAATTCTTCTCCAATCATTGCAGACAAGGAGAGAACAGATTTCCAGACAAGTGTGAAAGAGCCAAGTCTCGCTTCTACAGAACCCATTTAAACAGCAGAAAGTGATGACTACTCTTCAAGGAGACTTTCTGTTCAGAAGTGTTGTGTCATTGTTGTCAGATACTGTTTCATTTCTATGTCAAGATAGACGTTTAATTCAGGGTTTGGATCTAAAGACGGTAAGACATCTCACGGAATCTCACCTCTCATTTCAACCTTTCATTAGTGATCATCACACTTCTCCTCATTGCCAAGGCAACAGCTCTCAATTAGTACACAGGTAGCCTATAACAGTTACAATGACCCAGAGAAACCACACAGCCACAATGTCAGCGATTTTCTTTTTACAAAAACACTGAAGTGGGCTTCCAACAGCATCAGCATTCAGTCAAGCCTAAAATGTCAAATGTAATGTTTGGACTCCATAGCTGTACTGTTTTTCTATTTGTTTACTTTTGTTACTTCTGTTTGTATCAGGGCAGAACCTGACACCATGTAAACACCACTAGCCAGCAGAGAGCTTCATCGATTGCAAAGTCAAAAGGCCCATCATTCCTGAGCACTATCATAGAGTAGAAACAGATCGACAAAGAGGTCAAGGCCCCATCCTGAAACAACCCTTAGCCCAACCCCTCAGTATTTAATGTAGATCTGAAAGATTTGGATAGGTATGGTAGTAGTTTCATCTTATCCCTGATAGGCTGGGTGTAGATGTTGTCATATAGCTCACACCTATCCAATCTTTTCACATAATCAGATCTAGGGGGTAGGATTTGTTTCTGGACAGGACACATAGTTAGGATTAGCAGTTACCTCTCACATGTAACTGAGATAATCAGTGACCTAACTACCAGCAACCAGTAATTTTCAATGAAAGGAGATGAGACACGAGGACATACACAGCGACTTAACGGTCCCAACGAGAGCTAGCAACCAAAGTTCAACATTACCCAAGTTTATGCTAATTGTAGCGACGCAACTGCGCAGCAGCCAGTTAGACTAAATACACCACTTCCTGATTCTCTCCTCTCCACCACTCCTCTTCTCTTCATTCCACTCTCTACTGTTAACACAGGGCTGTTTTGACACTCACACTTTGTCAGTGGAGCCACACTTGATCTCTAAATACTGTCAAACTGTCAGGGAGAAGAAGCACGGCAGCAGGCAGCAACTCCCTGACAGACAGATGCAGACTGGAACGGGGGTGGTTTTTAACATAACATTAGTTATTTATCGGTCTCATACACTGAGTTAGTCTCTGTCCTCAACCCCTTATTAGTGGTGATTTTTCCTTCTAATCTACTCTTAGAGGGATATACCAGTGACATAGGCATGAGGAGGCGGGAGAGCGAGAGAGAGCTAGAGAGGGAGAGGGAGAGAGAGGCTATAATTTAGCCATCAGGTACCTAATAAAAGCTGGTACTGTGGAGCAGTAGGCTTTAATAACCAACCTGACAGAACAATGGCGAAGACAAACAGCCTCTCTCTCTCTTTGGTATCGCTTTTTCTCACTGTTTACCTTGCTCTTTTTTCTCTGTTGCTTCCTCTCTCCTTGTTTTTCTATCACTCTTTCTCTCCTTTGCTCCCCTTGCTTTCCCTCTCCCTCCCTTTCTCATTTTACCTCTAACCTCCTTTCTCTCCTTCAGTCTGTTTCACTTTAACCATCTATTTTGCTCTCTATCACTCTCTCCCCTCCCCTCCCTCCCTGAGAGGAAAAACAGGCAGTTAAAGGATAATATCCTCTTTATTTATCGAAGTCAATCACACAGTAATTGTAGGCTTTGTAGCTGTCTTCCATCCTCATTATCCTAGGCGGCGAGAGGTTACTGATGTTCTTCTCTCTTTCACTCTTCTCCCCCCATCATTTTCCCGTTAAAAAGTCAGAGTACCGGAACACGGAACCCCTGCTTAGATCTGAGGTGGCTGGTTATGTGGGAACCCATGGCAACCATGCTTGTTGCACTCCAATGGGTACTTATGGTATAAATAACAACAGAGAGAATATGAGGACAGGAGAGACTGTCCACTGTTGTCCAGGCATGTTCATTTCCCATACAGTGGAAATGAAAATGACATCACAAAATAACGATCATACACTAACAAATACCTTAAATATATCTAACTATACCGCAATACAACGATGCCTGACACACACACACACACACACACACACCTTGTATAACTAACCCTGTGGGGACACACAATTCAGTCCCATTCAAAATCCTATTTTCCATAACCCCTAAACCTTACCCTTACCCTAACCCTAACCCCAAAACCTAACCTTAAACCTAAACCTAACCCTAAAACAAACCCTCATTCCTAAACCTAATTCTAACCCTAACACTAATTCTAACCTTAACTCTAAGTAAGATGGCGACGGAGCAAAAGGCAGACGTTTTACGTGCCCCCAACCGATTGTGTGTTTATCTGCGTTGTTTGTAACTTATTTTTTTTACTCTTTTTGTACATAATGTTGCAGGTACCGTCTCTTATGACCGAAAATAACTTCTAGACATCAGGACTGCGATTACTCACCATGGGCTAGCACAATCCTTTTTCTTCTTTCACGACTCTGACGAGCCCGGGGCGGAGGATATACGGCTCCTTTGGGAACAGTCCGGAGAGCGGGCTGCCTTCTGAGAAGTCGGAGGCGATCGAATAAACCCCCACTTCCCTCAATTCTGCTAGCAAACATGCAATCTTTGGACAATAAAATGGACGATTTACTGGGAAGATTAAATTACCAATGGGACATTAAAAACTGTAACATCTTACGCTTCACGGAGTCGTGGCTGAATGACGACAATATCAACATACAGCTGGCTGGTTATACGATGTACTGGCAGGACAGAACAGCGGCGTCTGGTAAGACAAGGGGTAGTGGTCTATGTATTTTTGTAAACAATAGCTGGTGCACGATATCTAAGGAAGTCTCGAGCTATTGCTCGCCTGAGGTAGAGTTTCTCATGATAAGCTGCAGACCACACTATCTACCGAGAGAGTTTTCATCTATATTCTTTGTAGCTGTTTACATACCACCACAGTCAGAGGCTGGCACTAAGATAGCATTGAATGAGCTGTATTCCGCCATAAGCAAACAAGAAAACACTCACCCAGAGGCGGCACTCCTAGTAGCTGGGGACTTTAATGCAGGGAAACTTAAATCAGTTTTACCAAATTTCTATCAGCATGGTAAATGTGCAACCAGAGGGAAAAGAACTCTGGACCACCTATACTCCACACATACATACATACATACATACATACATACATACATACAAACAAAGCTATCCATCGCCCTCCATTTGGCAAATCTGACCATGATTCCATGATTCCTGCTTACAAGCAAAAATTAAAGCAGGAAGCACCAGTGACTGGATCAATAAAAAAGTGGTCAGATGAAGTAGATGCTAAGCTACAGGACTGTTTTGCTAGCACAGACTGGAATATGTTCGGGGATTCCTCCAATGGCATTGAGGAGTACACCACATCTGTCACTGGTTTCATCAATAAGTGCATCGAGGACGTCGTCCCCACAGAGACCGTACGTACATACCCCAACCAGAAGCCATGGATTACAGCCAGCATCCGCACTGAGCTAAAGGCTAGAGCTGCCACTTTCAAGGAGCGGGACTCTAACCCAGATATATATATAATATATATATATATAATATATATATATATATATATATTGTTCTTTTTTTACTGCTCCTCTTTAATTACTTGTTACTTTTATCTCTTATTCTGATCTGTATTTTTTGAAACTGCACTGTTGGTTAGGGGCTCGTAAGTAAGCATTTCACTGTAAGGTCTACACCTGTTGTATTCGGCGCATGTGACTAAAACAATTTGATTTGCCCTGAGGTGCGTGTCACCAGTCTGGCGCCACCTGCGCCAGCCCCACGCATCAGGCCTCCAGTGCGCCTGCCCAGTCCAGTGCTTCCAGCGACAGTTCCCAGTCCAGAGCTTCTGGCGACAGTTCCCAGTCCGGAGCTTCCGGCGACGTTTTACAGTCCGGAACCTCCTGAGACCACTGTCCGGAACCTCCAGCGACGGCCCGCAGTCCGGAACCTCCAGCGACGGCCCGCAGTCCGGAACCTCCAGCGACGGCCCGCAGTCCGGAACCTCCAGCGACGGCCCGCAGTCCGGAACCTCCAGCGACGGCCCGCAGTCCGGAACCTCCAGCGACGGTCCGCAGTCCGGAGTCTTCAGCGGCGGTCCGCAGTCCGGAGTCTTCAGCGGCGGTCCGCAGTCCGGAGTCTTCAGCGGCGGTCCGCAGTCCAGAGTCTTCAGCGGCGGTCCGTAGTCCAGAGTCTTCAGCGGCGGTCCGTAGTCCAGAACCTCCAGCGGCGGTCTGCAGTCCAGAACCTCCGGTGAAGATCCACGGTCCGGGTCTTTCGGCGACGATCCAGGGTCCGGTGACACAAAAGCGGAGGGATCAGCGGGCGGAAAGGCGGTTACGCCCCGAACCGGAGCCGCCTCCTCTGCTGGAGGATCCGCGGGATGAGAAGGTTCTGTGTACTGCACCAGAGCAGCCATAGACATTAGTCACCCTCCCTAACCCTCCCTTTTTTTTCATCTTTGTTTAGGTGCGTTCGGAATCCGCACCTTTGGGGGGGTGGGTACTGTCACGTCCTGACCATAGAAAGCTGTTATTTTCTATGGTAGAGTAGGGCAGGGCGTGACAGTTTTTTTTCTAGTTTAGTTTTTCTATGTTATGTTCTAGTTTTGTATTTCTATGTTGGGTTTTTGATTGGGATGATCTCCAATTAGAGGCAGCTGGTCATCATTGTCTCTAATTGGAGATCATACTTAAGTAGGTGTTTTTCCCACCTGGGTTTGTGGGAGATTGATTTTGAGTTAGTGTATGTTTCACCTCTGCGTCACGATTTGTTGTTTTCTGTTCTTTAGTTATGTGTATGTATTGCTTAGTTTCACAGTGAAAATAAAATGTGGAACGACACACACGCTGCACTTTGGTCCGCTCCTTCTTACTACGACCGTGACACACACACACACACACACACACACACACACACACACACACACACCACACACACACACACACACACACACACACACACACACACACACACACACACACACACACACACACACACACACGAGAATAGTGTATAGTTAATTCATGATATGCTAAACAATTCAAGAAGAGCGTCTAGTATGTATTGTAGTGTGTACTGTAGTGTGTACTGTAGTATGTACTGTAGTATGTTCCAACAGACACATTATAAAAATACACCCGGGGGTGTTGTGAAATTTCAGGTTACCATCGAAATGCAGCTTGGAGTGGGTGCTAGTCTATGACCTCATTTCACTTCGGAGAACCTTTTGGTTCCGGACATCTGACAATCATCTGACAAACCGAAACGCCTGCACCGGAGTTCCCACTCCACTGGATCAACCCAGCACTGTAGCAGACCACACCAGCCTTACCCAACCCAACCCATCCATCCCCTCTGCCTCACAAAATACACTATACCCACTTTCATGTGACGTGTTAAAAATAGAAGATTAACCCTCCAGCCAAAATGTCCAATTAACAGCAATCTACCACCCACACAATAAGGCTAAGTGCCTCTTTGCTGGGGTTGTTCAGAGTTGAGGTGTCTCTCTGATGAGTCCACTCTGACCCAACCAGTGTTGTAAACGCCACTTGTATCCACACGACTCCATTACAGACCACAAGCCCCATCGTGTCCTAATCCCTCTGTTATTTATTTTTGACTTTATAAAGTATGGGATTAATGTGTGAACTGGTAGACTAATGGACATGAAGCACTGATGACTGAGCCTCCGTTGTTTTGGGGTATTATAGGATGTGTTAGCAAGTGGTGAATATAGCCAATGAATCAAAGACTCATCGTACATTGCAGTCAGACTATTTCCAAGGTAAAGAAATGATCAATAAATTGTGAATTTTCCCTTTAAAATTTGTTACAAATTCTGTGAGTTTAGAGCAGATTGGTCAAAACTTCATAGAGCTGGAGGTTTTGGTCTAGTTGGCATTCAAGTCAGACTCAAGACTAAGAAGGTTTTTAGTTCAATATATTGAAATAGTGTATCTAAGTTTCTTCAGCTGGGTTTAAATTCAAAGCAAGTTGCTGAGGATAGTTTAGTGATCCTTTAGACAAGGATGTCTTAAACGGCTTTCTCTGTCTCAACAGATAGACATGGTGTTGTAGTCTAATCCCAGATCTCATTTCCTGCTCCGGGATTCCAGAATACTGTACTGCGTTACGTACAGCCGGGGTTCCTGTGGTGGACAGGGCATCGGTCCAAACAGCTGTTCACCATTCCCATTCCCAACGTCTCCCGTGCAACGTCTCGGAACGCAATGGAACATTCTGGGAGGTACCATGTGCCACAGGTGGCAGGGGACGACGTAGCCAAGGTTCATTTAGCTTTAGCGTAGCGCTGGGTGATTACTTCTACTTCCGGTCTTCCTAGTGTACACACACACACATCAGGTCAGGCAAAGTAGTCTGTCATTCCCAGAGGCCTGAACCGGAGGAGGGGGTGGAGGAGACACTAAAACCAGACACTAAAACAACAAACAGGAGGCTGCACATAAAGTGTGGACCCCCAAGCCTTCAGTGGTGGAACGTGGGGGAGATTTATGGGGTATAGGGGGAACAAGTTAGCGCGGTACAAAGATATCCCAGACCAGTACAACCCCCAGGTCTGAGTCAGAGTCAGGACACTCACCCCCTACCCTAGAGGCTAGAGAGATCACCTAAATATAGCCTGTGTGAGAGAGAGAGAGAGAGAGAGAGAGAGAGAGAGAGAGGGGGGAGAGCAGAGCGAGAGAGAGCAGAGAGACAGAGAGAGAGGGAGAGAGAGAGGGGGGGAGTGAGACCAGAGAGAGAGAAAGAGAGAACAAGAGAGAGAGCAGAGAGAGAGAGAGAGATCAGAGAGAGATCAAAGAGAGAGTGCAGCAGAGTTTGCTGTGGGCCCAGACCGAGGCAGCTAGTGTCTGGGTAGCTGGGTAACCGATATAGCCTTTAGCAGCTTACGCAGATGGGCCGTGGGCATTCCTCCTGAAATATACCTGCTAACACCAGCTCTCTCATGGGGAGCGGAGTCATACACAGACATACAACCCGGGTTGGCTTCAAACACCTTTCGAAAATATAATACCGTTAATATGGTCATAAGTAGACTCTTTTTACCTCTGACAGTTGAAAGTTAAAATATTTATGCAGAATAAGAAACCTATGCGGGAAATTAACCCACAACCATGGTGTTGGCTGCTCCACACTCCAACCCACTGAGTCAGTGGAACCTCCTAGTCATTCAACTCAGCCTCTGAAAACACGGTCAACAAACACCATTGTGTTCTAGTTACTATGCACTGACACAGACAGCTTCTTTAGCTCTTTATTACCCATTGCCTCGGTGAGTGCAGAGAGTGCGGGTGGAGTGGCCTTCACATTATGCCAGCAGATCAGGGTGGACAGGGTTGGGAACACGAAAAGGCATATCCATTTAGCTGGTTGAGCATGAAATCTAATTATGAAACGCGGCGAGGAGGGTGATGGGAACCATGGAAATGGAGGAGATGGGAGGAGAGGGAGAGAGAGTGGGACATGGAGGAGAGGAGAGAAGGGAGGAGGGGGGAGAGGGAGAGAGATGGAGGTAGAGAGATGAAGGGAGAGAGAAAGTGAAAGTGGGAGAGGGAAGGGAGTCAAAAGCAAGACGAATGTGATCACAGGCTTAACTGTAACCAGATAGCATGACATGCACCCATCAGGCCAAAATACCATTTATATATAGATAGGGTGAAGCTTTATTTAAACGGGTGTTAAAAAAGTGCTTATAAAGCATTATTTAATAGCTCATTACCCATGAACAATCTGTTTGTAAATAATTCATTGTCATTCATTTGTGTATTTTGTAGGAAATATATTTTCTAATCATGTATTTTGTAGAAAATACATTTCGTAATCATGTAATCAAGTCACTCAAAGGCCTTATACATGCATTTATACATATGTATTGATTAACTGACTGGATGACTAGATGACTTACTGACTGACTGACTAGCTGACCAGCTGACTGACTAGCTGACTGCATGGATGACTGGCTGACTAGCTGACTGACTGACTAGCTGACTGACTGACTGACTAGATGACTAGCTGACTGACTAACTAGCTGACTGACTAACTGACTGACTGACTAACTGACTGACTGACTAGCTGACTGGCTGGATGACTGACTGACTGACTAACTGACTGGGTGACTGACTGACTGACTAGCTGACTGACTAACTGACTGACTAGCTGACTGACTGGATGACTGACTGACTGGAGGACTAACTAACTGACTAAATGACTGACTGGATGACTGAATAGCTGACTGACTAACTGACTGACTGGATGACTTACTAGTTGACTGAGTGACTAGCTGACTGGATGACTGACTACCTGACTGACTTGCTGACTAGCTGACTGACTAACTGACCAACTGAATGACAGGCTGACTAGATGACTGACTGACTAGCTGACTGACTGACTAGCTGACTGACTGAATGACTAGCTGACTGACTGACTGACTAGCTGACTGACTGACTGACTAGCTGACTAACTGGATGACTGAATGACTAACTGGATGACTGACTGGCTAACTAGATGACTGACTGGCTAGCTGACTGGCTGACTGACTGACTGTATGACTGACCAGATGACTAGCTAAATTACTGACAAGCTGACTGACTGAATGACTGACTGACTGACTGACTAGCTAACTGGATGACTTACTAGTTGACTGAGTGACTAGCTGACTGACTAACTGACTGACTGGATGACTTACTAGTTGACTGAGTGACTAGCTGACTGGATGACTGACTACCTGACTGACTTGCTGACTAGCTGACTGACTAACTGACCAACTGAATGACAGGCTGACTAGATGACTGACTGACTAGCTGACTGACTGACTAGCTGACTGACTGAATGACTAGCTGACTGACTGACTGACTAGCTGACTGACTGACTGACTAGCTGACTAACTGGATGACTGAATGACTAACTGGATGACTGACTGGCTAACTAGATGACTGACTGGCTAGCTGACTGGCTGACTGACTGACTGTATGACTGACCAGATGACTAGCTAAATTACTGACAAGCTGACTGACTGAATGACTGACTGACTGACTGACTAGCTAACTGAATGACTGACTGACTAGCTGACTGACTGCTGATGACTGACTGACTGGATGACTGACTGGATGACTAGCTGACTGACTGACTGGAGGACTGACTGGATGACAAGCTGACTGACTGAATGACTGACTGACTAGCTCACTGACCGGATGACTGACTGGATGACTGATAGGATGACTGACTGACTGACTGACTGACTGACTAACTGGATGACTGACTGACTGACTGGATGACTGACTGACTGACTGGATGACTGACTGACTGACTGGATGACTGACTGACTGACTGACTGACTAGATGACTGACTGACTAGCTGACTGACTAGCTGACTGGATGACTGACTGACTGGATGACTGACCGGATGACCAGCTGAATTACTGACTAGCTGACTGATAGGATGACTGACTGACTGACTAGCTCACTGACTGACTAGATGACTGACTGGATGACTGACTGACTGACTGACTAGCTGACTGACTGACCGACTGACTGACTGACTGGATGACTGACTGACTGGATGACTGACTGACTGGATGACTGAGTGACTGACTGGCTGACTGACTAACTGATTGGCTGACTGACTGACTAGCTGATTGACTGACTGACTGGATGACTGACTGGATGACTGAATTGCTGACTGACTGAATGACTGACTAGCTGACTGACTAGCTGACTGACAGGATGATTGACTGACTGGATGACTGACTGACTGGATGACTAGCTGAATTACTGACTGACTGACTGACTGGATGACTAGCTGACTGACTGACTGGCTGACTGACTAGCTGACTGAACTGGCTAGATGACTGACTGACTAGATGACTGACTGACTGGATGACTGACTGACTGACTAGCTGACTGGATGACTGACTAGCTGACTGCATGACTGACCGAATGACTAGCTGAATTACTGACTAGCTGAATGACTGGATGACTGACTGACTGACCGAATGACTGACTGACTAGCTGACTGACTAGCTGACTGACTGGATGACTGACTGACTGGCTGAGTGACTGAATGACTGACTAGCTGACTGACTGACTGACTGACTGGATGACTGACTGACTGACTAGCTGACTGACTGAATAGCTGACTGACTGAATAGCTGGCTGACTGACTGGCTGACTGACCGACCGACTGGCTGACTGACTAGCTGGCTGACTGACTGGCTGACTGACTAAATAGCTGACTGGCTGGCTGACTGACTGGATGACTGACTGACTGGATGACTGACTGACTGGATGACTAGCTGAATTACTGACTAGCTGACTGACTGGATGACTGACTGACCAACTGGCTGACTAGTTGGCTGACTGACTGACTAGCTGACTGACTGACTGGATGACTGACTGACTGTATGACTGACCAGATGACTAGCTGAATTACTGACTAGCTGAATGACTGGATGACTGACTGACTGACAATCTCACTGACTGACTAGATGACTGACTGACTGGATGACTGACTGACTAGCTGATTGACTGACTGACTAGCTGATTGACTGACTGACTAGCTGACTGACTGACTGACTAGCTGATGGATGACTGACTAGCTGACTGACTGGATTGCTGACTGACTGAATGACTGACTGACTGAATGACTAGCTGACTGACAGGATGATTGACTGACTGGATGACTAGCTGAATTACTGACTGACTGACTGACTAGATGACTGACTAGATGACTGACTGACTAGATGACTGGCTGACTAGATGACTGGCTGACTAGATGACTGACTGACTAGATGACTGACTGACTGACTAGCTGACTGGATGACTGACTGACTGGATGACTGACCGGATGACTAGCTGACATGACTGGACTGACTGGACTGACTGACTAGCTGACTGACTGGATGACTGACTGACTGAGATGACTGACTGACTGACTGACTGACTGACTGACAGGATGATTGACTGACTGGATGACTAGCTGAATTACTGACTGACTGACTGACTGACTGACTGACTGACTGACTGACTAGATGACTGGCTGACTAGATGACTGACTGACTGACTAGCTGACTGGATGACTGACTGACTGGATGACTGACCGGATGACTAGCTGAATGACTGGATGACTGACTGACTGACTAGCTGACTGACTGACTAGCTGACTGACTGGATGACTGACTGGATAACTGACCGACTGACTAGCTGACTGACTAGCTGACTGACAGGATGACTGACTGACAGGATGACTGACTGACTAGCTGAATTACTGACTGACTGACTAGCTGACTGACTAGCTGACTGACTGACCGATTGGCTGACTAGCTGGCTGACTGACTAGCTGACTGCCTGACTAAATAGCTGACTGGCTGGCTGGCTGACTGACTAGCTGACTGACTGACTAGCTGACTGACTGACTCACTAGCTGACTGACTCACTAGCTGACTGACTGGATGACTAACTAGCTGACTGACTGACTGAATTGCTGACTGACTAGCTGACTGACTAGCTGACTCACTAACTAGTAGACTAACTGACTGGATGACTAGCTGAATTACTGACTGACTGGATGACTAGCTGACTGACTGACTGGATCACTGACTGACTAGCTGATTGACTGACTAGCTGACTGACTGACTGACTGGCTGGCTGACTGGCTGACTAGCTGGCTGACTGACTAGCTGACTGACTAAATAACTGACTGGCTGTCTGACTGACTGGATGACTAACTGACTGACAGGATGATTGACTGACTGGATGACTGACTGACTGGATGACTAGCTGAATTACTGACTGACTGACTGGATGACTAGCTGACTGACTGGATGACTGACTGACTAGCTGCCTGACTGACTGACTGAGTAGCTGACTGACTGACTAGCTGACTGACTGACTAGCTGACTGACTGACTGACCGACTGGCTGACTGACTAGCTGACTGACTAAATAGCTGACTGGCTGGCTGACTGACTGACTGCATGACTGACTGACTGAATAACTGACTGGCTGTCTGACTGGCTGGATTACTGGCTGACTGATTGACTAGCTGGCTGGCTGACTGGCTGGCACTGGGCCTCTCTGGGGGCACAATCTGTGACATCAGACTTTGCATTTCAGATTCGATGATGTTAATCATCTGCCTCGAAGCCACGGAGCAGCCTAGGAGACATGTTCCATCTTAAGGAGAGGGAGAGAGAGAGAGAGAGAGAGAGAGAGAGAGAGAGAGAGAGAGAGAGAAGAGTGGCTACAGAACATCTGAGGCAGACAGACACTGGCATGTGAGGTTAGCGCTGGAGCACAGAGATGCAGTCACGCACTGTGACAGAGAGAGGGATAGAAAGATGGAGAGGGAGGAGGGGGAGAGAGATGGGGGCAATATGAAAAGAGATCAAGAGGAAAAGTAAGAGAGAAACAAGCAACAATAAGAGAAAGCAGGAGAAAGAGAGCGAGAGGCAAGGGGAAAGAGAGAGGAGGGAGAAAGAGCGAGAGCAAAGAGAGAGCGAGAGAGAGCGAGAGAGAGAGGAAGGGAAAAAGAGAGAGACATTGGGAGAAAGAGAGAGAGAGGCAGGGAGAAAATGAGAACAGCAGGAAGAGAGATAGAGGCAAGGAGAAAGAGAGAGAGCGCGGCAGAGAGAGGCAGGGAGAGAGAGAGGGGCAGGGAGAAAAAGAGAGAGAAAGAGGCAGGGAGAAAGCGAGAGACAGGGAGAGAGATTGAAAGGCAGGCAGAAAGAGAGAGAGGCAAGGAGAGAGAGAGATAGAGAGAGGCAGGGAGAAAGAGAGAGGCAGGGAGAGAGATAGAGAGAGGCAGGGAGAAAGAGAGGCAGAGAGAAATAAAGATACAGGGAGAGAGAAAGAGGCAGGAAGAAAGAGAGATAGAGAGAAAGGCAGGGAGAAAGAGAGAGACAGGGAGAGAGAGGGGCAGGCAGAAAGAGAGGCAGGCAGAAAGAGAGAAGCATGAAAAAAGATAAATAGAGGTAGGGAGAGTGAGAGAGAGGCAAGGGGAAAGAGAGAGAGAGAGGCAGGGAGAAAGAGAGAGAGAGAGAGAGAAAGAGCAAGAGAGAGAAAGAGGCAGGGAAATAAGAGAGGTAGGGAGGTAGGGAGAAAGGGAGAGAGAGAGAGAGAAAGAGCAAGAGAGAGAGAAAGAGGCAGGGAAATAAGAGAGGTAGGGAGGTAGGGAGAAAGGGAGAGAGAGGCAGGGAGAAAAAGAGATAGAGGCAGAGAGATAGAGGCAGAGAGATAGAGAGATAGAGGCAGAGAGAGAGAGAGAGAGCAAGAGCCAGAGCAAGAGAGAGAGAGGCAAGGAAATAAGAGAGAGCGGTAGGGAGGTAGGCAGAAAGAGAGAGAAGGCAGGGAGAGAGAGAGAGAGCGAGAGAGAGAGGCAGGAAGGCAGAAAGGGGGAGAGGCAGAGTGAGATAAAGAACAAGACAGAAGAAAAATCTCTAAAGCCAAGATGTTAATTGTGTCTTACCCCTGTCTTACAACTATTCCGACAATTCAGACAATTATATTCACAAGTCACCAAATAATTCAAGCCTCACACAGGAAGCGGCGCAGGTCCTAATCCAGGCACTTGTCATCTCCCGTCTGGATTACTGCAACTCGCTGTTGGCTGGGCTCCCTGCCTGTGCCATTAAACCCCTACAACTCATCCAGAACGCCGCAGCCCGTCTGGTGTTCAACCTTCCCAAGTTCTCTCACGTCACCCCGCTCCTCCGCTCTCTCCACTGGCTTCCAGTTGAAGCTCGCATCCGCTACAAGACCATGGTGATTGCCTACGGAGCTGTGAAGGGAACGGCACCTCCATACCTTCAGGCTCTGATCAGGCCCTACACCCAAACAAGGGCACTGCGTTCATCCTCCTCTGGCCTGCTGGCCCCCCTACCTCTGAGGAAGCACAGTTCCCGCTCAGCCCAGTCAAAACTGTTCGCTGCTCTGGCACCCCAATGGTGGAACAAGCTCCCTCACGACGCCAGGACAGCGGAGTCAATCACCACCTTCCGGAGACACCTGAAACCCCACCTCTTTAAGGAATACCTAGGATAGGATAAAGTAATCCTTCTAAACCCCCCCCCCTTAAAAGATTTAGATGCACTATTGTAAAGTGGTTGTTCCACTGGATATCATAAGGTGAATGCACCAATTTGTAAGTCGCTCTGGATAAGAGCGTCTGCTAAATGACTTAAATGTAAATGTAAATGTAATTGATTAAAACACACTGTTTTGCAATGAATGTGTACAGTAGCCTCAACATCACGCTGTAGGGTAGCACGATGGTGTAACCAGAGGACAGCTAGCTTCCATCCTCCTCTTGGCACACTGACTTCAATACAAAACCTAGGAGACTCATGGTTCTCACCCCTTCCATAAACTTGCACAGTAATTATGACAACTTCTGGATGATGTCCTCCAACCTATCAGAACGTATGCAGCATGAACTGACATCTTGTCCACCCAATCAAAGGATCAAATAATGAATCTAGTACTGAAAGCATAAGCTACAGCTAGCTAGCACTGCAGTGCATACAATGTGGTGAGTAGTTGACTCAAAGAGAGAGAAAGAGAGAGATTGTAATTTTTTTCACTTTCAGTTTCACTTACTTAGCTAGCAATTGAATACAACGTGGCTGTTTATGCGTGATCAGGGGTGTATTCATTCCACCGATTCTGCTGAAAAATATTTCTTAAATGGAAGCAAATGAAACGGGGATAACATACCTGAATTTGTCCAATAGAAACACTCGTTTGGAACTGTTGGACTAATGATTACACCCTAGATCACCTAGATGCAGGCAAGAGTGTACAAGGCGGGATTGAATGTGTCACTGTCATCTCAACATTTTCTCTCGACCTGTGTGCACCTATATTGTAAACTTTCATTAATAGGCTGGGTTGTAGCAACCTCATGATGGGTATATAGAAAATTTGAGTATCATGTAGTAGCCTAACCCTATCGATGTTACATCGAACTGGGTGATTGGAATATGAATGACAGTCATCCAACATGCTGTAATAGAAATAAGGCCATGCTTATGAAAAAATGTATTGTCCTCCCTCACGTTAAATGGCACTGACCGCCACTGTAGTCAAGTATTATAGCTAGCCGGGTTGCCAGTATGTTTATGCCAAGGTTAATACAGTCCTGTGGTGGGTAGAAGACCAGGTTTAAATCCAGTCGTTCACACTACTTCCTCAACATCTAAGGAATCAATTGAATACTAGATGCCGGTGCGCGTCAGAAACTCGTCATTCGGCCAGCCCAAAAGGCATTTGAAAGAATTTTGGATTTCTCAATCATTGCCAGTTTAAAAGTCATTTTTCATAGGGAACAATGTGTCAGTCAATCAACATTTTTAGTCTTTAAAACTCCACGACTACCATCAACCACTCAGTGTCTATAAAATCTCTCTCTATAACACTCAGTGTCTATAAATCCTCAATGCCTATGGCTGGACTACTCTGCCAGTATGACATCATCCTCTGGTCGGTGCCATTAGTATGAGAGCCAAATGGATCACTAGATCTCCAGGGGAACAGACCAAGAGAACAGAACATAGTTCAGGCAGTGATGTCACCCTCTCTCACAGGATGCTGCTGAGGGGAGGACGGCTCATTATAATGGATGGAATGGAGTGAATGGAACGCTATTAATGCTATTAAATGAATGCCATTGCTATGAGCCTATCCTACCCAATTTAATGTACCACCGGCCACCTGTGCCCTCCATCCATGAGACCTGGGGTGAGGTGATGAGGTGAAACTTTCAGAACGTTGCAGATAGAAATGTAACACATAGAACCAACAGGATTCCAAACCTATACCTACCTGATAGACAAATATAGGTAATCTAATCTACACAATACATTCCTATCTGAACGTTCTGTAACGTTGCACCCTCCTAAACAGACCCCTGAAGTTAGGCAGAACCAGATCGCCCCGGAGCTGAGTGGGGTGTCATTTGATTACTAGCTGCATTTGAAGTGCAGCTAGTGAGAATAGCAGTGTGGGCATTAATAAACTCATAGACGGGTTGGTTTACTGAACCACTGCACCTGCTAGGCATGTAAAAGTGAATGGGCGTGTCTTCTGTTCTGAGTATGGCAACTAGACATTTGATCAGTTCATCTGTCAGCGATCTAATTATATTTATGAAAATTGCATATAGAACTAGCTTTTGACTTTTTTAGTAGTCACTGTTCCACCAGTACTTGCAAGGTATTCGAGGAAAAAGGCATGGGTGGGTAGGGATGTACTGCCTATCTCATATTAGATAGAAATAAAGAAGCCTATCATTCCTAAAATAATCACAATGCCACCTCATGGCATGTCGCCATTGACAATATGATGCCGACAATGGGGCCTTAGAAAGGGTTGGCGTACTGCTTTTTCAGTATAAAAGGAATTGCGTGTGTAGAGCCATACATGCATTCTACAGTGGGCTGAGACTATTTGGTCATTCATTGCTTTGCCTTGTCACTGCACTGAAAGGAAAGATTCAAGTCGTCCAATTCATTGAGTTGGACATAATTTACCTGAAGTTACGTCAGGGGCGTTGCCAGAAGGGTGCTGAAATATGATTTGTGCCCCCCCATCTGTCAATCTGGCTCAGATAGGAGAAAAAAGATGGTGCGTTTATCTGCCTGTTTAGCGATATTACAGAGCTGGCTTAAGGACCATGCGGACGGCTCAGAGCTGGCGGGAAGGCTGGTTGATTGGCTGACAGGCTTTAGGACTATGGAAGATGGCTCAACATGATCTCAGAGCATTTCATAATGCAATTCGTACAATATGTTACGAATTCGCAAAAAGTATGATATTTTACTAATTCAAATGCATTGTTGCTAACATGACTAGGTCGCTAATGCTAACGTTAGCTAGCAGGCTATGGGTTAGTTGTCAGGGTTAGGAGTTAGGTTAAAGGGTTAGGGGAAGGGTTAGTTAACATGTTAAGTAGTTGCAAAGTAGCTAAAAGTAGTTAGTAGTTGCAAATTTGCTCAAATTGTCTGTGATGAGATTTGAACAGACAACCTTTGGATTGCTAGACGTTCGCGTTATGTTTTTGCGATAAGTAACCTTCTGTTTTATGTAACCATACCAAATGTAACATATCATACTAATTTGAGTGTTCTGGATTTACATGTTCTATGTTACATCTAGTCTATGAGACCAGGCTGGATGGCTAAGTGGCTAGGTAACTGCTGTTTGACTTGACAGGTGCTGAGCTAGTGTGTAGTTGCTAGTGTGTAGCAGCTAATTTCTGTAGGCAATGGCATGTATTTGTTCTAGAATGTTATGCACTTCCCTTATCACCTTAGGTGAATGAAGCTACAGCAGCCAAGTTGATAATGGCTGAAGTCATTTTTGCCTGTTTTTGTTGTTCTTCAAATATAATTTTAGAGCATTTAAATTGTGTAAATGAGGGAAATCAGCTTCCACTTTCAAAAAATTCCTTGGAAGGGGAAAAATATTTATTGGAGGGGGAGTCACCACTGAACATCTATGAGTATCTAACTTGAATATGGATCACTTCAAATGTATTTATTTAATAAATTAGGGCAGATACAAATGAACAGTTGAAACAGTTATTCAATACAATGCATCATAGTTTAAAGCAATTTTCAAAGCTATTTGTGATACGATTTGCTGATTTCCCATGGCCACCCTGGACTGGTTCTTGCCCCCCCCGCATTTTTTTTAATCACCCCTGAGGTAGCCTATGTAATGACAATAGCCTATTTATTATGACTGATTGATCCGCCACTAAATCAGAGTGTAAAGTGTGTTTAATCAAACGAAGTCGGCTATTAACTATAGGCTAATTTCAGCAAGATCCAGAAGCACAATTCAAACATTGTCACAGTTTTCGAAGACGTTATGCATTTCCATTGAAACACATGACCATAACCCGATGGGTAACCGTTTGCAATGCAATGCAAGTTTTTTTTAAATGTTGTAGGCTATTATTGGGCTATTTGTAATAACAACAACATAGTTAAATAAGCCTATTATAATGATATACTTCTAATATTATAACAATATAAATAACAACTAGCCTACATCATAATAGCCATAAATAGTTTGTATTTTGCTTTAGGTTTAGTATTGGGAAAGCAAACAGGCTGTCATTGGAGGACAGCCTGTGTGGTAAGGCTACTTACAGAAGTTGCGATGGGAACTGCACGGTTGACACACTATTTAACGAAGCCAGAAGTAAAAGTAGAGCGGTGAAGGAGCTGTAGGTATCCATGATTGAACGGAGTTCCCAACACACGATAATAAAAACCGACTCAAGTCAGGGAAAGAGATGCGTGAAGCAGTCCAAATCCTGGAACCGTGTGCGTCTTCTTGTGCGTTCCGCGGACCTGTCACACAGCCATCTGGGGACAGTTCGAAAACAAATCTCAGCTGGTTCGTCTCCCCCTGATGAGTTTGTGTTTGTATGTCTTTTTCAGAGAGTGTGTGTCAGATCTCCGGCCGTAATCTTACAAGACGCGACCAGTGTGTTTTTAGGAGAAGAGTGGAGAGGGAGGACGCCCCGCTCGCCAGCACGGAACAGTGTGTGTAGGCAATGTGTGCGAGAGAGCCCTCCCGAGCGGATCGGTTTCCAAGCCCCCCACTCCACTCCACCCCCACCCCTTCCTGAGAACGATCATCATCACGCGTTGCTCTCCATACAAGGCACTCACTCCTCGCTGGGGCTGGGCAACGAACGGCCACCGCCTAGCGAGCACGCAACACCAGCCAGTCAGAATCAAACTCACTGGCAGACAAAAACTGTTTCCCTTTTTTTTATACATTATATCACATATGTATGATATTGAAGATATTGCTATCGGGATAAAGGAAATTGTGTTCTAAAATTGTAAGGAAACTGTGTTCTAAAATTGTGACTTCATGGCCTATATCAAATATCAGTTAACTAAGTATATGACTTTAAAATGACTATTTACTACGTTCCATCTGACTGCGCAATCCATCAGCCCAGCCAAACAATTTATCAACTAATGCCTATTTACTATGTTCCATCTGACTGTGCAATCCATCAGCCCAGCCAAGCAATTTATCAGCTTGATCTCCACTATAAAAAGCATCTAGACATTATCTCACGTAATCCTTACTGTCCGTCTCTCCGACATTTGCAAAATTGTTTCAATATTCAAATGCTATCTCCAACTGTCCCATAGTAATGAACATGTCAGGAGTTGGGACGAGGCAGGCAGCGTTTCTCAGCCAGTTGAAATCATGTATCAGCTGCCCCTGAGACAACAATTTTGGACCCCCTTGTGGCCCCCCTAAATGTGGAGTATGAAATCATTTTTACATAACTGATTTTTGCTATCTTTATTAGACAGTGGCAACGATGATGATTATGAACATGGTCTTTTGCCTGCTAATGCCTGCAATGCAGTGAAGAAAACGATATGACAACAATAACGTCTAATGTAACTGGCCCCTCTAACAGTACAACTGGCCCCAGCTTGGCCCCCCCAGTTGAAATGGTCTAGAACCGCCACTGCTTGGGTAGCAACCCTAGATTTGTGTCGGGACTATATCTTGTGGAAAGATGAAATAGTATGAACAAATGAATCAAAATAACATTTTTAATGAAAATATGTCAATAATTATTTGTGACTCGTTTCAAGAAAATAAGGGGTATTTTACGAGTCACTACTTCACAGGAGAGCCATTTGAACGTAAACTTTAGCTTTTTATCAAAATGCGTTTTTTTTACAGAAATGTCCTCTGGAACATGTGAACTTTCGTGTTCCTTAATAAAAAACTTGTATGGAATCTGTAAATAAGAATATACAATTAAATTAAATTATGAGCCTAGTTGGTTTAGCCACGGAATATAACATGAGCTGGTCAGTATGTGTAGATAATCCTTTCTAACGCAGCTATTTTGAAAAATATCACATAGTGAAATGCATAAGTGTTGCTCTCCACCTTGTGGAGGACCTGAGTTTTGAAACCAGTGGAATTAGAGTATGATAGCTAAGGAGATGGAGAATATTCTGGTGTTTGATTGCAAATATGCAGAGATAGTTGAAAGAGAACACACAGAAGGCTGGGGTATAAAACACTTGTCTCAGGATTACATCTTCAAACTAAGGGCAACCATGGCATCCATGATAGAGCGGGAGAACTCTTAAAGGGAGTGCTCCTAATCTCAGTTTGTTACCTGTATAAAAGACACCTGTCCACAGAAGCAATCAATCAATCAGATTCCAAACTCTCCACCATGGCCAAGACCAAAGAGCTCTCCAAGAATGTCAGGGACAAGATTGTAGACCTACACAAGGCTGGAATGGGCTACAAGACCATCGCCAAGCAGCTTGGTGAGAAGGTGGCAACAGTTGGTGCGATTATTCGCAAATGGAAGAAACACAAAAGAACTGTCAATCTCCCTCGGCCTGGGGCTCCATGCAAGATCTCACCTCGTGGAGTTGCAATGATCATGAGAACGGTGAGGAATCAGCCCAGAACTACACGGGAGGATCTTGTCAATGATCTCAAGGCAGCTGGGACCATAGTCACCAAGAAAACAATTGGTATCACACTACACCGTGAAGGACTGAAATCCTGCAGCGCCCGCAAGGTCCCCCTGCTCAAGAAAGCACATATACATGCCCGTCTGAAGTTTGCCAATGAACATCTGAATGATTCAGAGGACAACTGGGTGAAAGTGTTGTGGTCAGATGAGACCTAAATGGAGCTCTTTGGCATCAACTCAACTCGCCGTGTTTGGAGGAGGAGGAATGCTGCCTATGGCCCCAAGAACACCATCCCCACCATCAAACATGGAGGTGGAAACATTATGCTTTGGGGGTGTTTTTCTGCTAAGGGGACAGGACAACTTCACCGCAACAAAGGGACGATGGACGGGGCCATGTACCATCAAATCTTGGGTGAGAACCTCCTTCCCTCAGCCAGGGAATTGAAAATGGGTCGTGGATGGGTATTCCAGCATGACAATGACCCAAAACACACGGCCAAGGCAACAAATGAGTGGCTCAAGAAGAAGCACATTAAGGTCCTGGAGTGGCCTTGCCAGTCTCCAGACCTTAATCCCATAGAAAATCTGTGGAGGGAGCTGAAGGTTCGAGTTGCCAAACGTCAGCCTCAAAACCTTAATGACTTGGAGAAGATCTGGAAAGAGGAGTGGGACAAAATCCCTCCTGAGATGTGTGCAAACCTGGTGGCCAACTACAAGAAACGTCTGACCTCTGTGATTGCCAACAAGGGTTTTGCCACCAAGTACTAAGTCATGTTTTGCAGAGGGGTCAAATACTTATTTCCCTCATTAAAATGCAAATCATTTTATAACATTTTCGACATGCGTTTTTTCTGGATTTTTTGTTGTTGTTATTCTGTCTCTCACTGTTCAAATAAACCTACCATTAAAATTATAGGCAAATGTACAAAATCAGCAGGGGATCAAATACCTTTTTCCCTCACTGTATGATCTGTGTAGTAATATTATTTGTATCTCAGAGACATTTGCATTGTTAGTTATAGCCTAATGTTAGCTTGCTATAATTAAACCTGGTTGGTTAGCTACCTGCAGATTCATGCAGGGTAGTAATGTTATGAGTTGGAATTTTGGTTCATTGTTTAGCTAGCTAGCTAGCTACATGTCTAATCAAAAGACTCCACTATGCAAGTAACCATTTCAATAGAATGTTCATGATGTCACTGCAACAACGGTCGATAGACGTAGGAGGTAAATTCGCTATGGCTATCTACTCCGATTTCAGAGCACTCTCATCTGTGTGCCAGAGTGCAGAATAACTGACAAATTTACGAACGCTCAACACCCGTTGAATATTTCCGGTGTCAGTAGACGTTGGCAAAAGAACGTAACTCAGCTGTTGCTAGCAGCACAGTTGCAGTCACCAACGCTCTGGATAACATGAAAACAGCATAACCAGCCCTGCTAGGTTGAGTAAAATGGTCAGCGTGAGCTGTTTCTCATTTGGAGTCAACATGGGCCAGCATCCCTGTGGAACGCTTTCGACACCTTGTACCGTCCATGCCCTGATGAATTAAGGCAGTTCTGAGGGCAAAAGAGGAGCAACTCAATATTAGGAAGGTTTATGACTAGAGTTTACGAGCCTGTGTGAGTGATATAAACCCAGATGGCTAGTTAATCTATGAATAGCTCATAATTCAAGGCGCATTATCATGATTATTACCCATCATAGCGATCATTCCTGTGCCATCTGTAGGCCTAGATGTGCAATGTTTGCCATACACGGCTGTGGCGGGGAGAGTGGAGCGATCCGAGCGTTTATACCAATCAGAGATATATTACTGTGCAAATAAGTGGCGTGCTCCTCAGCTCTGCAAATATCAGGTTTCACCGGCAGCCATGTTAAATATTAGGGCAAAGAGACCTCTTCCCAGGGTCCTGGTTACATGAGAGTGTTTACCATGCACCACCACCAGACTGTACTGGACATACAGTGACTTTGGAAAGTATTCAGACCCCTTGACTTTTTCCACATTTTGTTACATTACAGCCTTATTCAAAAATGTATTAAATCAAACAATTTCCTCAGGAATCTACACACAATACCCCATAATGACAAAGAGAAAACAGTTTCTTAGAAATGTTTGCAAATGTATTGAAAATAGAAATACCTTATTTACATAAGTATTCAGACCCTTTGCTATCAAAATTGAGCTCAGGTGCATCCTGTTTCCATTTATCATCCTTGAGCTGTTTCTACAAATTGATTAGAGTCCACCTGTGGTAAATTCAATTGATTGGTCATGATTTGGAAAGGCACACACCTGTCTATATAAGGTCCCACAGTTGACAGTGCAACCAAGCCATGAGGTAGAAGGAATTGTCCGTAGAGCTCCGAGACAGGATTGTGTCGAGGCACAGATCTGGGGAAGGGTACTAAAAATGTCTGAAGCTTTGAAGGTCCACAAGAACACAGTGCCTCCATCATTCTTAAATGGAAGAAGTTTGGAACCAGCAAGAGTCATCCTAGAACTGTCCATCTGGCCAAATGAGCAATCGGGAGAGGAGGACCTTGGTCAGAGAGTTGACCAAGAACCTAATGGTCACTTTGACAGAGCTCCAGAGTTCCTCTGTGGAGATGAGAGAACCTTCCAGAAGGACAACCATCTCTGCAGCACTCCACCAATCAGACATTTTATGTTAAGAGTGGCTAGATGGAAGCCACTCCTCAGTAAAAGGCACATGACAGCCCGCTTGGAGTTTGCCAAAAGGCACCTAAAGACTCTCAGACCATGAGAAACAAGATTCTCTGGTCTGATGAAACCAAGATTGAACTCTTTGGCCTGAATGCCAAGCATCATGTCTGGAGGAAACCTACCACCATCCCTACGGTGAAGCATGGTGGTGGCAGCATCATGCTGTGGGGATGTTTTTCAGCGGCAGGGACTGGGAGACTAGTCAGAATCGAGGCAAAGATGAACGGAGCAAAGTACAGAGAGATCCTTGATGAAAACCTGCTCCAGAGCACTCAGGACCTCAGACTGGGGTGAAGGTTCACCTTCCAACAGGACAACGACCCTAAGCACACAGCCAAGACAACACAGGAGTGGTTTCAGGACAAGTCTCTGAATGTCCTTGAGTGGCCCAGCCAGAGCCCGGACTTGAACCCGATCAAACAATTCTGGAGAGACCTGAAAATAGCTGTGCTGCAATGCTCCCCATCCAACCTGACAAAGCTTGAGAGTATCTGCAGAGAAGAATGGGAGAAACTCCCCAAATACAGGTGTTCCAAGCTTGTAGCGTCTTACCCAAGAAGATTTAATGCTGTAATCGCTGCCAAAGGTGCTTCAACTAAGTACTGCGTAAAGGGTCTGAATACTTAATTAAATGTCAAAATTGTTGCTTTGTCATTATGGGGTATTGTGTGTAGATTTACTAGGAAAAAACTATTTAATCCATTTTAGAATAAGACTGTAACGTAACAAAATGTGGAAAAAGTCAAGGGGTCTGAAGACTTTCTGAAGGCACTGTAGTAGAAGGGTAGACACACGAGGGCATGCATGCCTGCCCAAATAAAACCTCATTATAGTCATTAAGAAATTACGTCATAGCATTTCACAGTATCACAAAATGTACAGTCAAGAAGGAATTACTGGAAATGAGTGTCTCACACACACCACACACACAAACACACGCACGCACTTGTGCGCGAGCACACACACACAGCTCATTCTTCATGCATTTAGTCTGTTTTAAACAGGAAGGCAAACAGAAGGCCCCTTTAACAGGATTACACTGGATTAAGTCAGGATTATGTGTTATTACTAAAGCCTAAACTCAACAGCAGCCAGCTGAATACCAAAGACATCACATCTGGCAAAGGTACAGCTGATGGATATGAATGTCTTCAATATATTTGAATGATGATATGAGACTGATGATATAATAATTGTTTGATATAAGAATTCCTGCTATCAGTGTCAGCTGATAGCATGAAACCTCGAGAACCACCAAGACCTACAATTTACTATGGCAAAAAATACTTCAGGGAATAAACCTCTAGTACTCATAAACCAGTACACAGGCTACCAGCTCTGAACACGTCTCTGAACATGTCTGTCTCTGTCAGCTTGGAAGAAAACGGTTTGTCTATCATATGGCTATCAAATATCTAGGAGCATAGCAATGTATATATAGAGCACTGGATAGGACCTGCTACTGAGAATGCATGTCTATATTGGTGGATATGCACAGTTGGCCTGTGGCCTTGTCACTAATATAACAGAAAGCCAGCTGAACTCAACCACACTTCTAACTGGTCCCTGGTGGGCGAGGGCGAGCAAGAGAGAGAGAGAGAGAGAGAGAGAGAGAGAGAGAAGATTGAGGGAGGATAGTGAAGAGAGAGGAGATGGGAAGAGTGAGAAAGAGGGAGAGAGAGAGTGGAAGAGTGAGAGGGAGAACTGTTCCGAACTGAATTAGGGGCTGCTGGGTGCAGGTGGGGCCACTCTCTCATGACCAGCCCCCTGTCGCCCTGGGATTCCACCCTAGCAGCCATTGCCTAGCAACGCCACACCGTCTCCTCACAACGAGAGGCTTCTTCCAAACGAGCGCATGGTGAGGAGGGGGGTGTTGCGGCTGAGTGTTGCGGCTGAGTGTGTGTGTGCCAGGTTTTCGAGTGGCACTCACAGCACTTACGATTCCATTACAGGTTATTTAAGGTTAGTGAAAGCTCAGCAGCCCTCATCTTCAGTTCAAGAATAAACAAACGACAAAAAAGTAATGCTTAATACTGTCTAATTTCCCAAACATGTGACAGCTCATTAAAATATATTTGCAGGGCAAAGAGTCTTTGCATTTTATTCAAATGACTTTTGAATGCCTTTGGGTCGAAATCATCCGCTGGCCTTTTTCAGATCACATTAAACGTGTAGTCTAATAAAGCACACACACAGTCTCTTCACTCATCACTGGCTTTGTGGCTTTCATTAGTTAAGCCTATTTAGGGATGTTGACATCGACGACAGTTGGGCAGATTCGTGCATATACAGTACCGTATCCCAAATGAAAACGACATGCGATTTGAAGGTTCAATGCAGCGTTTCTTCTTCTTTTTTTATCTCAATATCTAATCAATACTGGGTCAGAATTAAGTCCCTTACTGTGATGGTTTTCATTTAAAATTGTAAAAAAAGAAGCAAAAATAGTTAATTAGCAAAGAGCAATTTCTCAAGCAACAATTTTGCTGGGACTGTCTCGGGGGATTGGTCTGATATTATTGGCAGAAAGATTTGGAACTCTTTCTTATTGGTCTATTAACTAATTTATGATGTCACCAGGCAGGCCAAACTCCATCCCACCAAAACAGGCTGAAATTCAGGCAATCTTTTCAAACACTTCTTACACAAAAGGGCACTATCATAATTTTCACAATTTCACAGTATTATTCCAAACTCATAGTGTGGAAAAATATATATAAAACACAGAACTGGGCCTTTAATGCAACTCGGCCCATATTATGGCATTTGGAAACCTCTGCAAAATGGTGCAATACACAAATGTCATCAAATAATCTGTTCAGAATAGTAACTCATGTTTCAATAGCTATATTAATTCATGTTTAAGTTAGCAATGAAATTGTGCATCAGGGCTGTATTCATTTATTTACTTTTTTTATTTAACCTTTATTTAACCTTTATTTAACCTTATTTTACAATGACGGCCTACCCCGGCCAAACCCTCCCCTAACCCGGACGACACTGGGTCAGTTGTGCGCCGCCCTATGGGACTCCCGATCACGGCCGGTTGTGATACAGCCCAGAATCGAACCAGGGTCTGTAGTGACCCCTCTAGCACTGAGAGGCAGTGCCTTAGACCGCCGGGCCACTCGGGAGCCTCATACAGTCTCATACAGAGACTCTGAGAAAGGAGTGCTGATCTAGGATCAGTTTTGCCTTTTAAACCCCCTATGGTTGATGTCCGCACCCCCGTGGAAATCTAATTAGCATAATCAAAAATCCCCATACAAATCTGTCAGTTTAAGCCACAGATAGTGTATCTGTTTTTTGGCTTTGGATGTCTCAATCCACCGCATCCGCCTATGTAACACTTCCGCATCTGCAGTGAAAGGTGACAGAGCTAGAGCAGTGTTTGTCAGAGCATGAGACATCCCGAAAATCAGTCTTCTTACAAAATGATCTGTAGCATCTTAACGGTTTGGCCTAAAAAACTATTATGACCCCCACAAGTGTCTTGGGACTCGTCTGAATTCGGTACAGCCGATCTGCCAACTTCTATCTGTAGCGTCCCAACAGTTTGGACTACACACTAACAGTTTGGACAACACACTAACAGTTTGGGCCACACACTAACAGTTTGGGCCACACACTATCAGTTTGGGCCACACACTAACAGTTTGGACTACACACTAACAGTTTGGGCCACACACTAACAGTTTGGGCCACACACTAACAGTTTGGGCCACACACTAACAGTTTGGACTACACACTAACAGTTTGGGCTACACACTATCAGTTTGGACTACACACTAACAGTTCTAACAGTTTGGGCTACACACTAACAGTTTGGACTACACACTAACAGTTTGGACTACACACTAACAGTTCTAACAGTTTGGGCTACACACTAACAGTTTGGACTACACACTAACAGTTTGGGTTACACACTAACAGTTTGGACTACACACTATCAGTTTGGGCCACACACTAACAGTTTGGACCACACACTAACAGTTTGGACTACACACTAACAGTTTGGGTTACACACTAACAGTTTGGACTACACACTAACAGTTTGGGCTACACACTAACAGTTTGTGCTACACACTAACAGTTTGTGCTACACACTAACAGTTTGGGCTACACACTATCAGTTTGGGCTACACACTGTCAGTTTGGGCTACACACTATCAGTTTGGGCTACACACTAACAGTTTGGACCACATACTAACAGTTTGGACCACACACTAACAGTTTGGGCCACACACTAACAGTTTGGACTACACACTAACAGTTTGGGCTACACACTAACAGTTTGGACTACACACTAACAGTTTGGGCCACACACTATCAGTTTGGGCCACAAACTAACAGTTTGGACTACACACTAACAGTTTGGGCTACACACTAACAGTTTGGACTACACACTAACAGTTTGGGCCACACACTATCAGTTTGGGCCACAAACTAACAGTTTGGACTACACACTAACAGTATGGGCTACACACTAACAGTTTGGGCTACACACTAACAGTTCGGACTACACACTAACAGTTTGTGGTACACACTAACAGTTTGGGCTACACATTATCAGTTTGGGCTACACACTGTCAGTTTGAGCTACACACTATCAGTTTGGGCTACACAATATCAGTTTGGGCTACACACTGTCAGTTTGGGCTACACAATATCAGTTTGGGCTACACAATATCAGTTTGGGCTACACACTGTCAGTTTGGGCTACACACTGTCAGTTTGGGCTACACATTATCAGTTTGGGCTACACAATATCAGTTTGGGCTACACACTATCAGTTTGGGCTACACAATATCAGTTTGGGCTACACACTGTCAGTTTGGGCTACACACTGTCAGTTTGGGCTACACACTGTCAGTTTGGGCTACACACTGTCAGTTTGGGCTACACACTATCAGTTTGGGCTACACACTATCAGTTTGGGCTACACACTGTCAGTTTGGGCTACACACTATCAGTTTGGGCTACACACTGTCAGTTTGGGCTACACACTGTCAGTTTGGGCTACACACTATCAGTTTGGGCTACACACTGTCAGTTTGGGCTACACACTATCAGTTTGGGCTACACACTGTCAGTTTGGGCTACACACTATCAGTTTGGGCTACACACTGTCAGTTTGGGCTACACACCCTCTGTGTAAAGGTAAGACTCTCACGAAAACATACATGTCAGTTGTTTTGTGTGTATATGGAGACTGTTTAGTGACAAAAATAAGGGTTTAAATATATGTAAAAAAAAAAAAAATGTTTCCTGATCTTTCTTATATCTCTCAGATAAAGGATAGATACTTCAGAACAAACTTCCTTTAGATTTTTTTGGGGGGGACTATCTGTTGTTCCGTGTAGTGAATCTGTTATTCACTGTGTTTCTATGGGCTAATAGCAGTAAGGCCAAACAATATTTTTCATCAAATATAAAAAAAAGAAATGATACTTCAAAGGGTTCTTAAAATGCAAAATCAAATGGCAAAATGATCCTTGGTATGACCTTCTTAAAACAATTCCCCCCCCCCCCGCCAGCTTAGACAGGGCTTAGACTCTTATAGGTTATGACTACAATTATATGGACAGGAGGGACCTAGTCCTAGATCAGCCCTATTATTCTGAGACGTTTTATGAATACGGGTCATGGTTTACCCCTATTTCCCTTTTTTTTATTATTTCATGTTATTCTGGATGACAGCGGAACTCTGGAAACGACACTTATGCAACAAATATATATTTTTTTTCATTCTCTTGTGGGCCTGCCAAGTGGAATTTATTTATGAATTAGTCCCGAGTGAGGCAATGTTTCATGGCAATGGTCAATGTTAAATTGGTATCCCCTCCACCCCCTCTCCTCCCGTCTTGGTATATTGACAGTATACCCTCACGTGAGATGACACTGATACATTATAGGGTGTGTGATCTGACAATTTCATTGATATGCACATAGAGACAGAAGGAGACAGAGGGAGGGCATAGAGCCATCTACGATTATCATAAGGGCGTACCCTATGGTGTATCACTGTGATATAAAGTAGTCATACTATGTACTATCATTTGTCCTCCTAGCATTTTGTCTTGTGTTACATCAGGTGGGTCAAACCCGATGAGTGTCAGACCATGCAATCTTTCACCTCCTTTAAAGATACTGAGTGTACAAAACATTAAGAACACCTGCTCTTTCCTTGACATTGACTGACCAGGTGAATCCAGGTGAAAACTATGATCCCTTATTGATGCCACTTGTTAAATCCACTTCAATCAGTATAGATGAAGGGGAGGAGATGGGTTAAAGAAGGACTTTTAAGGCTTGAGACAATTGAGACATGGATTGTGTACGTGTGCCATTCGGAGAGTGAATGGGCAAGACAAAATATTTAAGTGTCTTTGAACAGGGTATGGTAGTAGGTGCCAGGAGCACCGGTTTGTGTCAAGAATTGCAATGCTGGTGAGTTTTTCACGCTCAACAGTTTCCTGTGCGTATCAAGAATGGTGCACCACCCAAAGGACATCCTGCCAACTTCACACAACTGTGGGAAGCATTGAGATAACATGGACCGGCATCCATGTGCAATGCTTTCAAGACCTTGTAGAGTCCATGCCCCAACAAATTGAGGCTAGTCTGAGGTCAAAAGGGGATGCAACTCAATATTAAGAAGGTGTTCCTAATGTTTTGTACACTCAGTGTAGATTCCTAATGATTGAAGCTCATAGATAACAGCAAATCTCTCCAGAAATGTCTCTCACTGTTGCCACCTGTTATAGAGCCCACTCAGCTCTCAGCTGTGCCCTGGACACCATATGTGAATTGATTGCCCCTCATCTATCTTCAGAGTTTGTTCTGTTAGGTGACCTAAACTGGGATATGCTTAACACCCCGACAGTCCTACAATCTAAGCTAGATGCCCTCAATCTAACACAAATTATCAATGAACCCACCAGGTACAACCCCAAATCCGTAAACACGGGCACCCTCATAGATATTATCCTGACCAACTTGCCCTCCAAATACACTTCGGCTCTTTTCAATCAGGATCTCAGCGATCACTGCCTCATTGCCTGCATCCGCTATGGGGCCGGGGTCAAACGACCACCCCTCATCACTATCAAACGCTCCCTAAAACACTGCTGCGAGCAGGCCTTTCTAATCGACCTGGCCCGGGTATCCTGGAAGGATATTGATCTTATCCCGTCAGTCGAGGATACCTGGTCATTCTTTAAAAGTAATTTCCTCACCATCTTAAATAAGCATGCCCCTTTCAAAAAATGTAGAACTAAGAACAGATATAGCCCTTGGTTCACTCATGACCTGACTGCCCTCAACCAGCACAAAAACATCCTGTGGCGGACTGCAATAGCATCGAAAAGTCCCCGCGATATGCATCTGTTCAGGGAAGTCAGGAACCAATACACGCAGTCAGTCAGGAAAGCAAAGGCTAGCTTTTTCAAACAGAAATTTGCATCTGTATCTCTAACTCCAAAAAGTTTTGGGACACTGTAAAGTCAATGGAGAACAAGAGCACCTCCTCCCAGCTGCCCACTGCACCTCCTCCCAGCTGCACTGTCACCACCGATAAATCCACGATAATCAAGATTTTCAATAAGCATTTCTCTACGGCTGGCCATACTTTCCTCCTGGCTACCGCAACGCCGGCCAACAGCTCCGCACCCCCCACAGCTACCTGCCCAAGCCTCCCCAGCTTCTCCTTCACCCAAATCCAGATAGCAGATGTTCTGAAAGAGCTGCAAAACCTGGACCCGTACAAATCAGCTGGGCTAGACAATCTGGACCGTCTCTTTCTAAAATTTTCCGCCGCCATTGTTGCAACCCCTATTACCAGTCTGTTCAACCTCTCTTTCGTATCGTCCGAGATCCCTAAAGATTGGAAAGCTGCCGCGGTCATCCCCCTCTTCAAAGGGGGTGACACTCTAGACCCAAACTGTTATAGACCTATATCCATCCTGCCCTGCCTTTCTAAAGTCTTCAAAAGCCAAGTTAATAAACATATCACTGACCATTTCGAATCCCACCGTACCTTCTCCGCTGTGCAATCCAGTTTCCGAGCTGGTCACGGGTGCACCTCAGCCACGCTCAAGGTACTAAACGATATCATGAACGCCATCAATAAAAGATTGTACTGTGCAGCTGTCTTCATTGACCTGGCCAAGGCTTTCGACTCTGTCAATCACCGTATTCTTATCGGCAGACTCAACAGCCTTGGTTTCTCAGAGGACTGCCTCGCTTGGTTCACCAACTACTTCTCAGACAGAGTTCAGTGTGTCAAATCGGAGGGCCTGTTGTCCAGACCTCTGGCAGTCTCTATGGGGGTACCACAGGGTTAAATTTTTGGGCCGACTCTTTTCTCTGTATATCTCAACGATGTCGCTCTTGCTGCGGGTGATTCCCTGATCCACCTCTACGCAGACGACACCATTCTGTATACATCTGGCCCTTCTTTGGACACTGTGTTAACAAACCTCCAAACGAGCTTCAATGCCATACAACACTCCTCCCGTGGCCTCCAACTGCTCTTAAACGCTAGTAAAACTAAATGCATGCTTTTCAACCGTTCACTGCCCACACCTGCCCGCCCGCCCGACTTGCATCACTACTCTGGACGGTTCTGACTTAGAATATGTGGACAACTACAAATACTTAGGTGTCTGGCTAGACTGTAAACTCGCCTTCCAGACTCATATTCAACATCTCCAATCCAAAATTAAATCTAGAATCGTCTTTCTATTCCGCAACAAAGCCTCCTTCACTCACGCCGCCAAACATACCCTAGTGAAACTGAATATCCTACCGATCCCCGATCCGCGATGTAATTTACAAAATAGCCTCCAACACTCTACTCAGCAAACTGGATGCAGTCTATCACAGTGCCATCCGTTTTGTCACCAAAGCCCCATATACCACCCATCATTGCGACCTGTATGCTCTAATCGGCTGGCCCTCGCTACATATTCATCGCCAGACCCACTGGCTCCAGGTCATCTATAAGTCTTTGCTAGGTAAAGCGCCGTCTTATCTCAGCTCAATGGTCATGATAACAACACCCACCCGTAGCACACGCTCCAGCAAGTATATCTCACTGGTCATCCCCAAAGCCAACACCTCCTTTGGCCGCCTTTCCTTCCAGTTCTCTGTTGCCAATGACTGGAACGAATTGCAAAAATCACTGAAGCTGTAGACTTATATTTCCCTCACTAACTTTAAACATCAGCTATTCGAGCAGCTAACCGATCACTGCAGCTGTACACAGCCCATCTGTAAATAGCCCATCCAATCTACCTACTGTGGTGGTTATGTCTCTACTATCAAATGAGGAGAGACAAACTTATCACACAAGTCAGAGTTATACTTAAACTAAATCTTTAATAATAAGAGCTTTGCAATAGCAATGACTTGTCAACGATTCACCATTTCTAATGATCCTTTGAGAGTGTCAAGACAAAAGTACAAAGGTCTTTTATAGCCAAGATACACCCCTTTCAACCTACATGACGAACAACAGATACATAGAATGTGTCACAAGGTTAAGACTCCAAACTAGAACCATCTCTTCCTGGTACGGTTTAGAACAGAAACATTAACTCATGTTCTCTGGAATGCTCTTTAGGTTTTATCACCCAAAGACATCGTAAATCTCCTCTGTCAGTGCTTTCTCATAGAGGCCAATCCTCAGTAGAACACACACACAATAGTTAACAGAATACTCTATTCTGTTGAATAAAACAACCATTATAATGCAAAACAAGCATTATAACATAATCTTGCAATTTCCATGACACTACCTCATCCCCATATTGTTTTTATTTACTTTTCTGCTCTTTTGCACACCAGTATTTCTACTTGCACATCATCATCTGCACATCTATCACTCCAGTGTTAATCTGCTAAATTATAATTACTTGCTACTACGGCCTATTTATTGCCTTACCTCCTCACGCCATTTGCACACACTGTATATAGACTTTCTTTTTTTTCTATTGTGTTATTGACTGTACGCTTGTTTATTCCATGTGTTACTCTGTGTTGTTGTTTGTGTCGCACTGCTTTGCTTTATCTTGGCCAGGTCAGAGTTGTAAATGAGAACTTGTTCTCAACTAGCCTACCTGGTTAAATAAAGGTGGATAAAAAAAAGTATTACTAAATGTATCTGTATAGAATGCTAAACGTATCTATATAGAATGTAGAAAAGTTGTCATAGGCGTCGTAAGGATAGGACCAAGGCGCAGTGGGTAAAGTGTTCATCTTCTTAATTTATTAGAAATAACACTTAAAAAAAGAAACAAACGATGAAACAGTCCCATAAGGTGCACAGACTATACAGGAAATAACCACCCACAAAACACAAGTGAAACAAACCTCAACTAAATATGGCCTCCAATTAGAGACAACGACAACCAGCTGCCTCTAATTGGAGGTCCTACCAAAAACCCAACATAGAAATAGAAAATTAGATTGAAACATAGAAAACATAGAACCTAAACCAAAAACACCAAACTACAATGACAAATAACCCCTTTTACTGGTCAGGACGTGACAAAAGTGAATAGTATAGAGGATATGTTTTGGATATTGAATCAGATCGTGAAATTTCAGGTTGTGCTAATTCATATACATCTGCAATAGTTTAGTCCATTATCTGTTATGATGGTCCACATATTCCAGCATCGTACAATTCTCATAGCTGCCATTAAAATATCATATCCAGGGAGCCATAGCCTCATGGAGGTCACTGCGGCAACCAAATCTATCTCCGTAACCGACCGTCCCAAGTGACAACCGGGATCGGATATGCTTCGCTGGCTCTCTGAGGGGAACGGATGGTGACTGTCTGGGATATGATGTTTGGGGAATACGACAGTGGTGAATGTCGTTCCCCATTTCAAGTGACTGTTGGCATTATCTTTTTGGAAGGCTTTGCTATCGGAGGGGAACTCGAGGAAGGACATATAAGCCTTTTGGGTACCCGGGGAAGATGGTAGGTTAAGGGAAGAAGTCCCACAGAGACAGATGATGGGAAAACAAAGATGCCCATTCTCAAATCAACCCCTAGCTCCTAACCCTTAGACCAGGGCTCTCCAAACCTGTTTCTAGAGAGCTATCTTCCTGTAGGTTTTCCCTCCAACGCTAGTTGTAACTAACCTGATTCCTCTTAGCAACCAGGTAATTATTAGAATCAGGTTTCCTAGATTTGGGTTCAAGTGAAAACCTACCGGACAATAGCTCTTCAGAAACAGGGTTGCAGAGCCCTGCCCTAGACACTGAAAGGTTTGGATAGGTTTAAACAATATGGTGAACATTCATTCTAGTCTATCATAGAGCAAGGTAGCGCTACTCCCCTGTTGTTGACACCTGTCCTATCGTTCCAATCTCGTGTCTAGATCTACATGTAATCGGCTAAGAGAAGGCAGTGTTCACCAATAAGTAATTCCCTCATGGAAGGAAGAGAGGAAGGGACAAATTGGATCATTTTAATCTATTTAATCAATTAAAGATCCCAATTGAATCACCGCCAATGGGCCAAACGGGTGGATCATGGGTGATTCAGCAGTAAACCAGATCAAGTTTGTGCTTCTGTTTCTTGTGTCAGGCCATTAAGAATTACTATACAAGTCATAACTGCCTGGGATGCTGATTAAACTTTAACATTGACCGTTGCCATGGAAACATTGCCTGGCTCTGGAAGAATTATAAAACAAATTCCACTTGGCAGGCCCATAAGAGAATGAAAGAACATTATTTGTTGCACGAATGTAATTTCCAGTATTCCGCTGTCATCCAGAATGTCAGAAGGACATTAAGTAGAAAAAGAGAAATGGGGATAAACCAGGACCCATATGTATTAAGCATCTCAGAACAGTGCTGATCAAGGACCAGGTCCCCCCTGTCCATAGAATCATAGTCATTATAATCTTAAAAGGCTAAACTAATCGTAGATCAGCACTCCTTCTCTGAGTACAGCCCTGATGCACAACTTCATCGCTTATTTAAACATTCATTCATGTTGCTATCCTTATTTGTATACATACATTAATTTAAAATCCAGTCAATCTGAGATCATCACATCATGTAATTAATCTCACGTTGGCTATTTCATGTCTGGGACATTAGTCTCAGGTATAAGTGACAGCTCCTCCCTGGCTATCTGACAGCCGGACCGGATCAGGTGGTTCAGTATAAATATAGTGGCCCAGGAAAAGGGCCAGTCATTAAATTAAAGTCCAGATGGACCCCGCCTCTTTATCCAGCTACCCGGCAGGTCCCCCATGTAATTATATTACCCTGTCTAATGGCTTCTATTATGCCGCTTATCTCAAGTCTGGAGGGAGGGATGGATTGAAGGAGAGATGCAGGGGGAGGGAGAGATGGAGATAGAAGGAATGGAAGAGACAGGAGACGGCATGAGGAGAGAGAGAGAGAGAGAGCGAGAGAGAGAGAGAGCGAGGGAGGGAGAGAGAGAGAGCGAGGGAGGGAGAGAGAGAGAGAGAGCGAGGGAGGGAGAGAGAGAGAGAGAGCGAGGGAGGGAGAGAGAGAGAGCGAGGGAGGGAGAGATGATCCAGAAGGTTATATAACAAGACGGGGGGGGGGGGGGGGGAGCATTTTGATACACCACAGAACCCTCTCTGCACCCATTAACAAGTCAGGGGCCTCAATCTGGCAGCTGTGGTAATATCTGTATGTCCTAACATGGTGGAGAGAACAGAGGATGATTGGTGAAAGCCAAGTTATGACACACTACTGCCCACTGTAACCCATGGCACGACATGCCATTTGGTATTTTCTATTGAGTAGAATGACAATGGTAATAGGTTAGTTCACAGTCACGTCCATGCAATCGTGAAGCCATAGTACCATTCCACTCATACATTGAGTATAATGCCTTTTTATTGAGGAAATTTCTAGTTATGTCACCCTACAGTCCATTGTAACACATGGCCATTTGGCACATACAGTATTTGCTGTTGAATAGAATAACCAAAGGTCGCAATTCTTTTTCAGGTCAGTGCAGATGAAGCACACAAGGCAAACAGAAGATGGCACAACATTAGATAATTGACACATAGCTACAGTAGGTAGATCAAACCCTTCAACTCAGTTTAGGACCAGAAAGTCCTTCACTGTTTACCCTGGCTTCAACCATGTTCGGTCGATGTCCCTAGCCTGAACTTTACAAGAGGATGAACCTCGTCTAGATGGCCTCTCCAGATCACAGTCAGTTTGATCATGCTCAAATCTGAGGCACACAATGACAGTTGAATAACCAGGCTTTGTTGATGTGACTCGTCTTTGAAGGCACAGAGGCACAAACAGATCTTTAGAAGTGCAGGATCTGAGAGACCTGGACGGAGAGAAAAAAGAGAGAGAGAGAGACAATGTGGATGAAAGAGAGAGCTCAATCAGCGAAGGAAAGACAGCTGTGTGCTAATCAAAGCTGCGGCGTGTTCAAATGGAAACATGTACTAAGTCGGCAAACCAACGTCCTTCAACGCTCGCCCTTCAAAGTCCAATGCCAGCTTCCAGTCTCTACCATGGCTATATGTAGGCTCGGCAAACATGAAACAGTATCAAATAACCAGTATTTAAACTAACTAACTAACTAGTTAGCTAACAAGCTAACTAGCTACTTCTCAAGTTCAGATTTGTAGTTTAAGACCTTACAGTAATTAACTTAAATGACCCTAGTAGCCTATCTCAGCGATGTGAAGGATATCTTCTAGACAAGATTCCCAGAGGGCATTGGCTGCAAAACAAATGTTCTGTGTCAACAAACATGAATTAGTTTGTGTAAGGCAGGGGCTAGCTAGCATTTGATTCACCCTTTTCACTTATGTAACGGCCGACGTAGAGTTGCCCTCTGGCCAGACATGGTGTTAACAAGGGAGAGATCGGACATAGCTGGCTTTCCCTTTCTGGAATGTTCTCTGTCTCACTTCAGGAAAACATCACTCAGGAAAACTAAAACCCTTCCTGTTTATAGTCAAGATTCTCCAATTCTGTCCTCCTCATGGGGTTTTAAGTGGATCCTTGAAGTTAAGACATTCCAGATTTATGGAATGAAAAGGAAATTCGCTTTCATATATTAATCATTAAAAGTCAAACTGCATCACTGCTATGCACCCTCTGTGACCGACCTTAATACTCTAGCCTAGCTAGTTGTGTAGATCTGAAATAAATCCTAGGTTTAGGTTACATATAGCCATATTGGCTATATGGATCAGGGCTAGGGGTTGTTTCTGGACAGGACTCGTTTCTGGACCAGATGGATCAGTTGGATGGAGGATGGCAGAATAAAGGTTGATGGTTCCATTCCCACATGGGCCTATACACTTCACTTCAAGTTCTAGTCAATTTCTATACTGTATAGCCCGTTTCTGTGTGGAAATCTGTCCTCCCAGAACTGACTCCTGTCCTGATCCACTGAGGGAGCAGAGGCAGATGCCTGGAGGCTCCAGCTGCAGAGACGGAATGAACAGGTGGGCTGACTGTAGCTCTGCAGGTGCAGAGAGAGACACCATACATCATCTGCCCAACGTTGGCCTGGTTCCCTACAGTGGGATACATACAGACATCAAAACACACCTACACATGTGCAGTCAGACACACACACACACACACACATGCGTGCACACTAATGCATGCACACCCAGAGTTTTCCTTGCCACTGTCAAGTCTAGGTTTGGAGGTGAAGGTCTGAGATTTGTTAATTGCTCTTTGACAAATATGTCAAAAGCATTA